>NC_022022.1:50072454-50119248 GCF_000317375.1 Microtus ochrogaster
TCTCTCTCTCTCTCTCTCTCTCTCTCTCTCTCTCTCTCTCTCATTCTCTCTCATGTGTTCAGGGTGGGGGATGGGAGTGTGGGAGTGTGATGCATGCATGCATACATGTGACTATGAGTACATGTATATGTGCGTGTGAGCATACAACCATGGAGACCAGAGATTGGCGTGTCTGGTTAGATCACTCCCGACTTTATTGCTTTGGACCAGATGCTTACCAATTAGCCACTCTAGCAGGCAAATGAGGTCCGTGGCTCCCCTTTGCACTGCCCCACCCGCAGGGTTGCAGGCAGGCAGCCATGCCCTGTTTTGACATGAAGGTTGTTGATTCAAACCCCAGCCCACATGCTTGCACAGCCAACCCTTTACCCATTAAGCCATCTCTTTAGCTACAAAGTTATCCTTTGAAAAGTTGATTTCCAAGTGGAGGTTCCAGCAATGAGGTAGACATAGTCTCTAACAGTTAGCATTGATCTTTCCTTGCTAACTCTGCCCATTTGGGGCTGTAGAAGGAAGACACAGGTCTAAAGAGACACAACCGAAATGAAGGTTTTAAGTTTATATTCCTTGATTGGTTTGTGTCAGCATTGTAAAAGTTAAAGCTGTCCTGCCTCTTGTATATTATACCCCACACTCGTGTTTGTTTTTATAACAGTTAATGGTCTGTTCTGAGTAATCACTTTGTGACCTAAGGACAGCTCACTGAGGGTGAAGACACCTTCTTTGACACTGCAGTAGGTTTTCTGTGTTAAGCTAATAAAACCTATAACCTTACCTTTATTGTGTGGTCCCCTCACTGACAGCAACACCTCTAAAAGGAAGCCTTGAGGAGCCAGATTTACCTTCAGGTTCTGAGCTAGTTTCTCATGAGTTGCTGAAGAAAGATGCCCTGTGAGGAAAACACATGGAATGTTTAGGCCATCTTATGAAAGGGTTGTCTAGATTTAATTGCCACAGGGAGGAAGGGCAGGGTCTTGAAAAATGTCAAACAAAAAATTTAAAGAAAATAAAACCTGGTAGTGATCAAATAAAGAATATTAATGTTCAAACAGAGAGAACTCTTTAAACTTGTAATCAATATTAATTTGATCAAAGATCATTTTAGAGTCCACCTTCGGTCAAACATTGTATAATTAAAGATGGGTAAAGCATGGTTGACGTTTGGGAAGGATGCAGTTCTAGTATGAAGAGGAGATAGATATGCAGTGGTGGTTTACTACCGCAGGCAGAGTTCAAGGTGAAGTCGTGGAATTATAGGGCAGCTTTCTAGCACTATTAAAACATCATGAATAAGGCTTTCCAGTCACAAAAATTCACCTTTTCCTCTACTTTATTGAAATACTTCATATAGCATTATTGTAACACACACACAGACACACATATATAATTATTCTCTCTTTCCCTCTGTGTGTGTGTGTGTGCAAGTCTACACAGCCTAGGTTTACCTGTGAAAGCTGGAGAATAACTGAGTGGTTCTCTCTATCCAGGGACCTAACTCAAGTTGTCAGTGCCTTTACCCAGAGAGCCATCACACCAAGCCCTTAAACAGTGTGTTTGATTTCACCCCACCTACAAATCTCAAGACCATCTCCTTACCTTCTTTATTGCAATAGATTCAAAAATAAAGCACTTTTAAGTATATTAGGTGTATGCGGCATTTCCAAAACACTCTGCTGCTCCTTATCGTGTCCGTAGGAGACTAATATAAAATCAGCATGTGATACAATTGCTTTTGAAGCAATGAGAATAGCAAGGCAGGGTGAAGAAAAGAACAAGGAAGTCAGGTAGTACTCCAGGCCTTTGACCCTCACCTTCCACATCGTGATTATTTGTGTTACATGTTTGCCTGCACTAGGGAATTGTACTATAGTAACATTCTCAGATATTAAAAGCTTTAAGGACAATGAAGGGTAAAGAATCCTTAGACCCTTTCCAAGGGAAAGTAAACCATATTTAAATCTTTTAAACCACACAGAATATAGCAAGTAGAGTCAGGTGTTTTCAGTCAATGGCACCATTTCCAACACTAGTTAGTAGTCAAGTACTTAGTTAGAATTGTTTAAATGTTATCTCAGGACTAGGTAGATGACTCAGGCATTAATAGTATGTCCCATTCTTTCTAAGGACCCAAGTTCAGTTCCCTATACCCACCTCAGGCAGTATACAACTCTGTCTGTAACTCTAGGTCTAGAGAATCAGATGCCCTCTAGTCTCTATGGGCACCTGTTTCCACATAGTGCACATGAATTAGTAAATTAAAAATAAATAACTACAAAAATAAATACTGTTTTAAAGACTGTTTTCTCATGTAGCCTGTGAGAGACCACTAATGTCACTCATCTCATTGTTCAGGTGAATTTGTACAGTTATGGCTGCCTGTTCATAGGTTAATTTTACAGGCCAGCTGGCTAGAGACAGTCAAGAGTTTGTGCCAGGTGTCTGGTATAATTAATATATACACACATACTCACACATTTGGAAAACACTGAGTTCATGCAGCCATGTGTATGGCTGCCTGGATATTTCCCTCTCTTTGTTCAAGGGTGTCAGAACAATATGATTGTCCTTTCTAATTTCCACCCCTCTTTGCTGTTCTTCTTCTTATATCCGGAGTATTACTGTGAATACTTACTAGGAATGCTAATTCATTACGAAAGAGTACAGGGAAAAGAGTATTGTTGACACAATCTAGTTCAACCCTTCAAGAAATAGGAGCAAAGTGACTTCCGTTCCATGTGGTAATGGTTCCTAGTCCAGTTCGTCAGCTAAGTGATAAATGCAATTCTGTTGTTTTCTTAAATTACGCCTGATCTCTTGCGAACGGGCCTGACCAGGTGATGGCCTTGGGGCATTTGTCTCTGTTACGAAATCTCCATTTGTAGGCTCCGGACATTTGATGCCCATACTAATCATTAAAATCAACCTTAGAAGCTTGCTGTGGGAAGAGAATACACACTTTAAAAACCAGCTCCTTTTGTCTGTCATTCTCCTTTTGTGTGATTTGTCCAATGTGTCTTTCTACAATGGAAAATAAATAGGATAAATGTTGTTCAGTGTGGTTTAGACTCTTGAGGGAGAAGGAAGGGTGCCAATCTCTCTTTACGATAACTCATGTTTACAAAGCAAGAAGGTTCATGGGAAAGCTATTTCCTGCGGCTCTCCGCTCTTCTTGCTTGTTTGAAGCATCTCCACCACAAAGGAAAGTCTGCATATTGGTGACCATCTCTCTTTGGATGAAGCGCTTTTCTTTTCTAACTTCTATTTCCATGTTGCTTGTGTCTGGAAAATCTTTGTATTGTACCTAATGCCCAACAAGCAGCTATATAACCAATCCCTAAAGAAATATTTATCAGGACAGGGAGATGAGATGATGTTTCAACAGGCAAGAGTCCTGCGGTCCAAGTATGAGGACCCGTGTTGAACCTCACACACACGCACACACACGCACACACACATACACACACATACACATACACACACATACACATACACACACACATACATACACACACACACATACATACACACACACATACACACACACATACACATACACACACATACACACACATACACATACACACACATACATACACACACATACACACACACATACACACACATACACACACACATACACACACACATACACACACATACACACATCCACACACATACACACACACGCACACACACATATGCACACACATACACATACACACACACATACACATACACACACATACACACACATACACACGCACACACACATACACACACATGCACACACACATACACACACATACACACACACATACACACACATACACGCACACATACACACACACATACACACACACTCACGTGCACACACACACATACACACACACATACACACACACACACACACACACACACACACACGTAAGAGCAGGAAGGGGCCTGGAGGCTGTAACCCCTACCTTGGAGAGGGAGGAGGCTGAGACAGAAGGATCCCAGAACTTCTTAGTCAGCTTAATCAAAACACAGTCAGCTCTGGTTCAGCCAGAGACTCAGTGTCAAGGTCCTAAGCCAAAGAATGATGAAGAAGAGTACCTGTTGTCACACACAGGCACAGACACACGCACAAAGACTCGGGTATATACACAGTATCCATAATCATAAAAAAGTGAACAGACACCTATACTTTATATCTTTCCATATATCTTAGATTTCTAAAATATATAATACACCAAAATCCACCCCAGATTTTAATAAATATATTCCCGTGATTTCATAATTCCAGGATGTTTTCCAATTTGCATGCATGTATGAAACCATCCTAAGGAAGGATTTTTTTTTCAAGTCCCCGCCTGGATCCCCCATTTCATTCTGCTGCGGCAGGGCTGGCGTGCTTCCCTCTGAAATAATCAGCGCCGCTTTTTCCACAAACAGCATGTAGTAATTAGAACACGCGTTCTGTGAATGCTGCTAAACCTTTTTGTGAATCAAATTCTTTCAATTCTCAAGAGTTTTCCTAACCAGGCATGGATTCAAGAAATGTCTCATTGATTGCCTTGCTTACCAGAGAGCAGGAGAAAGAGCTGTACTGTCTCCGCAGTCTGAGTAACGACATCGGGGCAGAGACAACTGAGACGCTTTCAGGAACGGCTTTTGTGTTAGCCCCTGAACAACAGGATCATGTTTACATCCCTTTACACCCTCTAGTCTCAGAGTAGCTGTCAGTATTATGTCTTTGATGAAGTTTATCTAATTTGTTGAATATATATATATATATATATATATATGACTGAATCTTCAATCTGAAATGGATTTAATCTGAGTCAAGTTTAGGCCATACTCATTTATTTTATTTGTATTTCAACTGCTATATTGCATCCATTTCTGAACTCAGTCTACAGATATATGAAATGAATCAGTATGGACAATAGAGACAGTATTCACATTGAAAGGTACACTCTGTGACTCCCACTGTGTCTCTATATGAGAACCTCTGTTGTTAGAAACCACAAATCTCCAATGAGAGACTACATCCACTAACCTCTAGCCTTATCAGCAATCAGTTGAGCCTTGGCATAGAGATGGCCAAGGCACCTTCCTTTTCTAGCAGGTCATGCCTATGACTAACTTTTTCAGGAGGCTGCAGAGAACTGAGCTCATGCCAGTAACCATCGGGATACTGTAGGTAGTTCTGGGTAACTGTCCTTCTGCCCCTTAAAAGCTAAGTCAGCAGCACTGAAAGAGACGTTCTCCTATAGATATCCATACAGGCTTGGAAGTGTCTTCCCTTGCTAATGGAAAGTAATGTCTCCTCACTAAAGCTGGATGACTGCACTAAACAAAGATGCAGGAAAACCTTCCCTGAACAACCACATAAGCAAGCACTAGGGTCTAGCGACACCATGCCCAGCCAGCCACAGTGTAATGCATCTTTTTTAATCCACTTTGAAACAGACTCTCCAGGCAAGGTACGACATCCACAAAAGTGCACTTCACTCCCCAGAAACAATAGGACAGCTCGGTGTGGTACTCAGATGGCAGAAAGAGGCCAGACGCTAAAACGATGTGACAGCAAAACAGGTGTTTGTAAAGGTCTGTTAGCTCTGAGGAAGTAGTTTCTGGGGGCTCTAGGCAGCCCTTGACAACCCTTCACTCCAATAAATAAATAAATAAATAAATAAATAAATAAATAAATAAATAAATAAATACAAACAACTAAAAAGAGGGGGATTGCTAAAACCATAGACCTTCTGACACCGGCTTGAAGTTGACAGCACTCAGCATCAGTTTCCAAGCTGAGCGTTTAGAAACTCCTTTCTCCTTGATTCATCCCAGAGGCCTAGAGCATCCTTCTCAGCTCAGATAACCCATGTGAGCTTGAGGATCCAGCTAACCTAGGATCATCCCACAGGCCTAGAGCATCCTTCTCAGCTCAGATAACCCACGTGAGCTTGATATTCAGCTTCCCTAGGATCATCCTACAGGCCTAGAGAGTCATTCTCAGCTCAGGTAACCCACAAGAGCTTGAGGGTCAGCTTCCTATACTAACTCCATAAGCAGGAGCAAACACCTCACCTGTAATTACAACAGAAAGCACATTTGCATTTTTTTAGAAGATATCTAGTATAGTGTAGCCTTGGAGATAAATCCTCAGAAGAGGGGATCCCAGAAGGATGTGTGGGAGCAGAAATGAAAGAGGAGAAGCAACCACTCCTCCTCAGTGGTACCAAAATACACAGGTTCCTGTTTGCTTCTTTATGATATGGCCAGGAAGTGATTGGCTGGCTCAGCCCTGGGTGCCCTGGCGAGACCAAGAAACGTTGTAAGAGTAACAAGGAGTATGTTTTGCTGTAATCACCAGACTGGAAATCACAGAGGCGAAACCTGTCCCTGGCTGGGTGGAGGCTGTGAAGTGGATAAAATCAGAGAGGAGTTATGTAGTTTGACCTTGCTCGTACAACAGGAGAACAATTGATGCTATAATGCAGGTTTGTTTTTAAAGTACAATCATTAAAAAAAAAAAAAAAAAAAAAACCCTGCTCAACGCACTTTTTCTGAAAACCTCTCCCTTTGTGCAAGGGCTTTGGCCACTAATCCTCTAATTATGTTCCTGTGTATATTTAATTTTGGTCTCTTGTAGAAGGAGCCATAAAAAATATTTCATGTACAGACAGTTTTACACAGCTGCGCTGCAGAGGCTGTTGAGTGAACAGCTTCCTTGCCGCTGTCTTTTGTCTGTCAACAAGTCCTTGCCACCTCTGACACACTTCACTCTTCAAGTAGTTGCCAATATTCTGTATTTCAATAAAAAGCAAATGCACTTCTAGATACCAACATATTTGAAAATTTGTTGTAAAACCTGCATTCCTACTATCCTTTAAAGTAAGTGTGCTACTTTTTTTTGTTGTTTTGGGGGATTCATTTGTTTGCTTTTTGCTTTTCATAAAGTTCAGCATTAAGGAAAGAACACTGTAGTAATACAAAAGAATAAGAAATGCAAAATTATAAGTTAGTGTCCAGGACTTATCTCCTCTTAAAATATGATGAATAATAAAATTTGCATCTACTGCATATTTATAAGGTCTGTTATATATTATTTATGAAGCTCTACTGTAGAATTTAATTTTTCTTACATTGGGTCATTTATCGTGCATGTGGAGGTGGCTGTGGCACCCGTATGGAGGTCAAAGGACAGCTTTCCAGAGTCTGCCTTTCCTTTCCTCCCGTGAGATCTGGGGATTGAACTCAGGCCCTCACCTCTGAAGCAACCATCTCGCTCTATGTTTGTATTTTGATGAGCTGATTTAAACACAATGTTCAGCCGGGCGGTGGTGGCGCACGCCTTTAATCCCAGCACTCGGGAGGCAGAGGCAGGTGGATCTCTGTGAGTTCGAGGCCAGCCTGGTCTACAAGAGCTAGTTCCAGGACAGGCACCAAAAACTACAGAGAAACCCTGTCTCGAAAATCCAAAAAAATAAAAATAAAATAAAATAAACACAATGTCCAACTTCCAACAAGTCATTTTAAAAAAAATAGGTTAAAAAACTTTCGTGAATTTTAACAAAATGGCTCTCCCTCCAAAAATAATCTTTAAAAATCAAATCTTCTATTTATGATAATATTCGGTGAAAAAGCAGTTCACTAACAATTTGTCAGCTTCACCATGGAATGAAGCGTTCTTCCTCGGCAAATTTTCCAGGTTTTTATAGCCTGTCTCCCTCCTGCATATTGCAAAAGTCAAGCCAGGTAAAGTATTAAAACATGCTTCAAGCAAGAACAACAGCAGCAAAATGTTTGGTGGTGGTGGCACACGCCTTTAATCCCGACACTTGGGAGACAGAGGCAGGTAGATCTGGTTCGAGGTCAGCCTGGTCTACAAAGCAAATTCCAAGGCAGTCAAGACTATACAGAGAAACCCTGTCTCAAAAAACAACAAAATAAAAAGGCATTTCATAATCAATGAGGCACATTAGGGCGGGTAACATTATTGCTACCAGATAGCACTATTGCCACCAGATCACAGGCTCAGTTTTAGGTAACTTGTTGCTAATGTAAATTCTCCCTAATATCCCTCATAAGCAGCTCATACAGATACATCTTAGTTGGGATTTATAATGATTGGCATTAATTGTGAGGGTATCAAGTTGCTCTCTGCAATGTCTGTTTCTGGCAAGGGCTCCACCTTGCTATGGAATTTTACTCATTTCCTCCCTGTTTTTCGGCCTCCTTGCACCATGAAACTGCCAATTCCTTACTTTACCATCTATCCTCCCTACCTTCCCCCTCACTACTTACAGGGTTTTTGTTTTGTTTTGTTTTGTTTTGGAATTTGGAAAAACAGACACACATATCCACCTGAACTGTGTCTAGAGAGAAACCGGATCTGCATGAGGAGCTCATTGCTGCTCGTTTGGGTGGATATGCTTTTTATAGACTGTGGGGTGTATACTTACGTGATTAAATGTACACTCGCCTAGTAAACATGCTTGCTCTATCTGCCTCCTAATGGGATGTGGCCCTGTTCTCTTGATGCTTACAGCAGGATAGATAAACACAAAACATGTGATTACCCAAATCTTTAATTAGATTGACTCGGTGCTGTAAAGAAGGCATGCAGGATGCTCGGAGTGTTTCCATCAGCCCAGACACCTGTGTTAAGCTGGGAAGGCTCTCTGCCTCACTAAAGGCAGGAGGAGAGTAGCTTCCGTCTAGCAAACAGCATGCAAGAAAGTGTGACATTTAGAGACATTTTCTTTATCTCTAGCGTCTTCAGACTAGGTGAGGTGGATGGTTTAAAGGACCTGTTAATAAGTGGACAGGTGGCTACCACTGCCTTTAAAGAATTTCCAAATGTTCCTCAGCAGCTGAAGTGAACTCAGCTCATTTTCACCTTCCTCTTTTCCAGGGTATAGGAGACCTCTTTTCTATGTTCCCTGTGTGTTTTCTCTTTAATCAGAAGTGTGCTCTTTTGTGCCCAGGGCAGTTGGGGGCTGACTTATCTTGATGAAAAGTTCCAATTCTAGACTGTTCCCTGGTAACAGTCTGATTGGAGAACATGCACCATGGTGGGGGGAACTCTGCCTGTGTATTTGGGGAAGTGTAGCTAGCGCTCTGTGTCCCTGTGAGACTCCAGCACAGAGCCCCGAAGCATGGGTGGACGTCAGTCTCAAAGTCATAGAACTCTCCTGGTGCAATGAATGGTAGCAGTTGTGTGGGTAGGGACAGAGAAAATAGGAAGGACAGGGCATCTGGGCCAGCATCTCTATCCTACCAACTAGGGCCAGTAGGAAGAGAGATGGAAGAAATACAAAGAAACAAAATGATTTTATGAAAAAGTCAACATTATAACTACAGGTTGGTTTTAATAAGCCACACTTCCTAGCATTACAAGGTCTGGGCAAGAGTCACAACATAGGCCTCTAGATGAGGGCCAACACCTACCTCCTACAACCCTGGGTTCCTGTCTGTGTGTCACCTTTTTCTTCCAGTCACATCATCAGCATCAGCCCTGGGAAGGAACCCCAGACAGCCTGGGAAGTGGCCTCCAGGACTTTTCTACAGGAACTTTCTGGCAATTCCTACCTTTAAATAATAACCCATTAATTAGTAATATCTTAGATATGAGAGCAACTCAGAATGGCTCTAAATTAAAGATGCAAAACTTTTTTTGTTTGTGTGTTTGTTTTTGTTTTTTCAAAACAGGTTTTCTCTGCAGCTTTTAGAACCTGTCCTGGAACTAGCTCTTGTAGACCAGGTTGGCTTCAAACTCTGCCTGCCTCTGCCTCCCGAGTGCTGGGATTAAAGGCGTGCACCACCACTGCCTGGCTCAAGATGCATAATTTATAAGGAGAGAGCTATGTATCCTTTCAAATCTGTGTGTCTTAAAACTTCTTGGTGTGCCAGTTTCTACACAGATCTGCAGTGCAGATGGGTGAAGCCTGAGCTTCTGGTGTTTTTAAAGTCTTTTTTTTTAAAGACAGAGTCTTACTATATAGTTCTGGGTGTCCCAGAACCCATTATGTAGACCGGGCTAGCCTTGAACTCACAGAGCTCCCCCTGCCTCTGTTGCAGGGGAGACTGCTTTTTCATTCCCAGCTGCTCAGCCCCCAAATAATCACACAGAAAGCATATTATTTGCAATTCTGTTTGGCCAATAGCTTAAGCATATGTCTAGCTTGCTCTTATGTCCTAAACTAACCCATCTCCGTTAATCCATGCATCACCACGTGGCTATGGCTTACTGGGTAAAGTTCCACCCCTGCTTCTGTCTCCACTGGGGCTACATGGCTTCTCCTGACTGCGCTGTCTTTCTCCCAGCATTTAGTTTAGTTTTCTCCACCTAGCTCTATTCTACCCTATTACCGGCCAAGGCAGTGTCTTTATTCATTAACCAATAAAAGCAACACATATACAGAAGGACCTCCCATACCATGCCTCTGCCTGCCAAGTGCCAAGGATTAAAAGTATGCACCACTACATCCTGTGAGCTAAAATTTATCTATCTCTTAGGTGATAAGAGTCTGTAGACCACACCTTGAGTGTCAAGACCCATAAGTACACTAATAGCTATCATTGTGTTCGTCTGTGGCATATACTTGGGGATTTAAATAATGCATGTTAAAAAAAATTACAAGCCAGGTTTGGCGATACACCGTTTTAACCCTCAGCACTTGGGAGGCAGAGGCAAGCAAATCTCTGTGAATTTGATGTCAGCCTAGTATACACAGCCAGCTCTAGACCAGATAGGGCTACATCATTAAGACCCTGTCTCAAAAAAGGAAAACAAAACCAAAAAAAATAAATAAATAAATTTCACAGCAACCTGAGCTAAAACGATTATGGCTTTGGACATATTATTTAGAATCTTCTATCAGAATACTCCCCAGCCTTTTGTGCCCACTCTGCCTCCATTTTAATCTGCTGGCGGTGGCGGCATTGGGTCTTATCTTTAAACTGGGCTCTCAAGTGTTGCTTTTGAAGCCTGCTGCAGCCTTCTAAAGCCCTACAGATTCCTAAGATACATATTAAAGCAAATGGAAGAGTAACTGTCTCCTGGTGTAGAAAAGGGGTTTTGATTAGATTTAAACAGCTGTCATCTCTGAAATTTCCCTCTCAAAATCACCCTCTGCTTTCAACAAGCTCTCACAGGTTGCTCTCTTGGATGGCGGCTGCAGCCTGTATCCTTCCAACTCGGGCTCACTGTGTCCTCTGATAGGAACTGATACATATTTAAGGACATCTTTAGTAGCTCAAAAACACTTGGCGTCGAGAAATTTTACTCAGTATCTTCTTTGCCATAATGAGTATGCCCAGCAAAATTCAGCCGCACAAAAGAACGGTGATACCTCAGGTGACACAGCTCAAAATGGTTTTGAAAACTGCGGGGCAAATGTTACCATTTTTCAATGAACCTAGATGAGGTGTAAGCTAAAATATATGCTTTTTTTAAAAGCAGCTCGGACTTGTGGGAAACAGCAATTAAAAACCAATGGACATTGAACCAAGATTACATCATGGAAAACTGACTAATGTTTTAAGGATAAATATATTGCCGATAGTATCATTCTATATTTTAAACATAAAATATGAAATGCTGGGCTGAGCGTTGGAAGAAGTTTCCCCTGAAGGATTTACAGATTGTGAGTGAAATGGCCATTTACTTGTTAGTCATGATCAAAGTGGAGTGGGAATGTCTAAAATCATGTGAGGGCTGATTGCGTGTGTTCTTGTTGCATCGCACTTGTGGGCCACCCATAGGATGCAGCCATGGAGACTGAAATGGCTCCGCCCAGCTTCAGGGGGAGAGAGCACACAGGGCCTAGACCCTTAGAATACATTTACGTGCTTTACTGAATAAAGTGGCTTTTGTAATTTTCCAGCTTTCGACCTCATTTATTTCACATAACGAAGAGGAAAATATCTTGTTTCTGGCATTGAAACAAAGGAGTATCATCATTTAGAATTTCCTTTTTTGGGTGCATATACCTAGTTTTTAATGGAATTTGTACATTTTATATGTTGATGAAGGCAAAGACATTTTGTTGTTGTTTGACATAGGGTTTCACTGTGTAGCCCTGGCTGTCCTGGAATTCTCTTGGTAGACCAGGTCGACCTTGAATTCACAGAGATCTGCCTGCCTCTGTTTCCTGAGTGCTGGGATTAGAAGCTAGAGTGAAGGCATTCTTAACCAGGGGAAATTTGTATTGCTGTGACATGCCTTTCTCTTATTCTGCTGTTTTCAGACAGACTCTCGCTCTGTCATCCAAGCTGGCTCCAACTTGCTATACAACCCCAGTTGTCCTTGAACTAACAATCCCTGCCACCTCAGCCTCCACAGACTGTTTTGAGCAGACAGGCACCACAGCCCACTGCTTCCCATGTGATTTTTTTTTTTTTTTTTTGAGACAGGGTTTCCCTGTGGTTTTGGAGCCTGTCCTGGAACTAGCACTTGTAGACCAGGCTGGTCTCGAACTCACAGAGATCCGCCTACCTCTGCCTCCCAAGTGCTGGGATTAAAGGCGTGCGCCACCACCGCCCAGCCAAATATGTAGCCCAGGCTGGACGCGAACTCGTGATCCTCCTGCCTCTGCCTCCTTCAGCAAATCCTACGGGCGTGCGCCACCACAACCGGCCCCATGTGATCTTATAGTGACTAGTATTTATCTTCAGGTTCATCTACATTTCAGAATCACATTCCTATGTCAAGGCCCAGTGAAATTCCTTCTCTTCCCGCACGGTTACATTGCTCTCCTCTCACTCTTCTAGTCTAGCAGTAGAGTTCATGTGTATGTAATAAAATGTTCAATGTGTCATCTTTGCGAAGGAATCAAGAAGGAATAAAAAAAAAATCACATACTCAGCGAGATGGCTCAACGAGGAAGGGCTGAGCCCTGCAAACCTGGTGACCTGAGTTTGATACAGAACTCACACAGGAATGGAAGGAGGAAACTGATTTCATAAAGTTATCTGTCCTCTGACCTGGACACACGCGTGCACATACACACAGAATATACAGTGTGCATGTGTGTGCATGTGTGTATGTGCAGAGAGAGAGAGAGCACAGAGAGATACACCTACACACCTCTCAATTAAAAATTAAAGCAATCTAATCAAGAAATCCTGCCTAATTTATTTTCTCTGAAGAGTCAAGTGTGTCTAACAATGGAGGTGTGGTATTCTTGGTGTTTTCATGTAATTTGTTTGTTTGTTTCTTTTCTTTTGTTTTGTCTTGAGACAGGGCTTCACAGTGTAGCTCAGGCTGTCTTTGTAGACCAGACTCACAGAAACCTGACTGCCTCTGCTTCTTGAGTGCTGGGATTAAAGGATTATGATGCCACCGTGCTCCAAATGTAATCTTTCTTGGCATCAAAGACCACAGCAGAATGCCTGTGTGATGGTCCACTGTATTTCTTTTAGTGAGTTGAGCAGTCTTAGAAGTTGTGTAGTTGAACAGAGTTAAACTTATAACATATTTCAGATTTTAGTGTGCATGTACAGTCTTAACAAAGTAAATTCAACTAAGATATTTGCATAAGAATCTCTTCCATACAGAAACTTTTCATTTTTTTATTTTTTTTATTTTTTTGGTTTTTTCGAGACAGGGTTTCTCTGTGGCTTTGGAGCCTGTCCTGGGACTAGCTCTGTAGACCAGGCTGGTCTTGAACTCACAGAGATCTGCCTGCCTCTGCCTCCCGAGTGCTGGGATTAAAGGCATGCGCCACCATCGCCCGGCTCAGAAACTTTTCATTTTTTTTGTTTGCAAAATTATATGTAGGAGTTAGCTTTCTTATATTGTAAAATAAAATTAAATTGTATATTAAAGTCTAGTCCATTTGATTTGCATGTAAAGACATTTTTCTTCTTGTATAAAAATATTTAGCATGTAAATACATTTCTGTTCATATATAAAGTTATATTCTTATTTCTTTAAATCTGATACTGCCCAGAGTAATCTGTAATTAAAAATACAACTAATGGCCAGTGGAGGGTGGTGCACACCTTTTATCCCGGCACTGAGGAGACAAAGGCAAGGGTATCTCTATGAGTTTGAGGCCAGCCTGGTCTACAAAGCAAGTTCCAGGACAATCAGGGCTGTTACACAGAGAAATCCTGTCTCAAAACAAAACAAAAACAAAACAAAACAAAAAAGCCTCAACTAGTGATTATTTCAATATCTTTCTCTCAAATATGGGAAACTAAGGAAGACCAAGAGATAACGAGAGCCAACATTAAACAATTTCATTTTGTTTTTCAAGTTTTAACATCTATGATAAAATGACAATGCTTCTGTGTGTCTATGTTTTCTATTCTGCCTTTCTTTTTCTTTAGTGAGCAACTTTGAAAATTTTTCCCTATTCTCTGTTTTTAGAATATCATTAACAAGCCCAAAAGCACCAGATGAAACAGACTCCTTGACGTACTAAAGCAAGAAAAATAAATGATACGATGATCATCCAAAACTGCTCTATCCGGTCCTAACTAGGTTGCACACAGGTACACAACCATTGCTCACTTAAATCCAGGCACTGAAAAAAGTAGATCCAGAAAGCAGTACTAAAACTCAGGGGTCAAATGACCTTGAGAATGACCAAGAGAGACCCTGCTCTCCAATCTAGAGCGGTGGAAGTCATGGTGAGACCTGCAGACTCTGAGGGCTTGCGCACTCACAATAAAGCCCACCTTGAAACTGAGGTCGCATGGGAAAAGACCACGATCCAGAGGGCCAGACTTAAAATGCACCAGCTACAGCAGAGTGAGAAAGTCCTGTATGTCTTTAGTTGTTTCTGTTTTTATTTATTCTTAGGTTAAAAAAAGAGAGAGAGAGAGAGACAGCAGATTGTAGCAATTAGGAAAGTGAGACCCCTCAAAGTCAGGAAGAAAATCAAAGCAAAGACGTAGTCACTCAATCGTCCAGAAGGAAGGAGAAAAATGAGCTGCAGCTTGATGGATTAAATGCTGACTGAACCTAGGTTTGGGGAAGGAATTTTTGTGGTGAGGGGCCATGGAAGATACTAAGTTAACAGTGCAAACCCTGGTGAAAAATCAAAGACACTACAACCACAGGCACCTTGTAGAATATGGAGTCCTTGAAAGACAGGGCCATGTATTTACCATTTTGCTTGATCTACATATCAAAAGCATCCTCCACCGTCTAGAGATGATCCTCGCAGGAAGATGTTTCATAGGGAAAAGTGAAATGAAAAGGGAAGAAAGGAAATGTGCTTGAGGCTATGTCCTTTCTTTTCTTCTTCCTCTTCTTGTTCTCATCCTATATTCTGTCATGAATCTCCAGCCGGTGCCATAAGCTCATGCAAACCAATACCTTCCCAAAGCTCCATAAAGACAAGGGACACTGAAGCTGATGGACAGAAAGAGGGGGAGAACTCAACTGGCCTATGACACACAGATAAAACACCCCACCCCCTATTTAATGGCTGCTCGTGTAATAAGAGCCTTCTGCATCAGTCAAGGGAAAACTTTTGCTCGGCTAGTCTTAGAACTATTTCTATTTGATAGTAAGGCTTCCCAAGAATTATCAATCAGTCATATCGAAAAACTGAAAGTCAGATTGCCAATGAGCCGAAACTAAGATGATTAGCTATTTGAAAACTCGCGTTATTCTGCACACTTATTAGGCTCGTCTCCAGTACTCTGTCACACTCTTAACAAAGAGATTTTACTCCTTGAAAAAGAAACAGAAGTTTCTGCTTTCTGTGGTTTTTATTTTTTTGCTTTGTTCTTGATTTTTTTTTTTGTCCAGTAATTTCACAAGCACTAATAGAGTTTAGTCAGAGAAGCGATTTCATACAGAAGGAAGGTATTTAGCTATAACAATCATATTTAGGATTTACTTTGATCTTAAACCATCAACAGGAGTTTAAGTGTGAGACTTCCTGACTCCCACCTTGAGACTCTGAGAATGTGTGTTGACCACAACTCCCCCCAGCGGAACACCCGTGTTCAAACACACTCCATGTTCAAACACACGGTTTTCTGAACCTCACAATACCAATGAAACTACTCATGGCTTGTGTCCCAACATTGCAGTGAGATCTGAATAAATTAGTGTGAAGAATTTTCCCAATACCACGCCTGAGATATTTGGGGTGAAACAGCAGAGTTGGTCTGTCTCCCTCCCAAGAGCCCAGCCATCACACCTTCTCACTCCTCCGCATTTCTCAGTCTTCCCTCTCCTGTCAGTCTTCCTCTGTGTCGCCTAAATGAAGCCTGGCACTACCTCAGCCCTTGACTAGAACAGTGGCCGCTTAATTTCCTCTTAGCCACAGATTAAAACATTCCTGTGCCGTCCTTTATGCTGAACTCTTTCTTGGAAATTAAAATAGTCATATTGTTCTGCCGTTTAAATTTTTCCACGATGTCCACGAAACATCATTTAACCTCCCTAAAGGAATGTACAAGGGATTTACTCGTCAGAGTATACAAAGTTAACTTCTTCCACTCCTTCTCATGCCTTCCATGTGAGTAACTCTGTTCCCCACCTTGGAACTGAAGTTCTGTCCTGGGGCTTGCTCTCCTCATCCCTCGATGATGTATTTCCCGCCTTCCGACAGAGAACAACCATTTGTCTTCAAGACACAGCTGAAATGTCACCTCCCATATGTAGTCCTCTGAGGCACGTAGAGGAATTTGTCTTCCTGTAGGGTTTGCAATTATATCCATTATGTTATACCATTTTTCTTCAATAGCTTGTTTATATCTCTGCCTCCACACTGAACAGGACCCACCAATATTTAGCATAAGGCCAAGAATGGTGTAACATTTGAAAAGTATTTACTGAATTAACAATTACAGACAACAGCCAGAAAAAAGAAATCTATAAATGCTGCAATGGGTCAGTTTCTGAATTAATATGTCCCAATTTACAAGCAGATTTTTATTTTCAATATATATTAATATACATCATATACAATATACATATATACATGCATACATATATGTATGTATATTCCTCCTTCACAGGCGGGTGAAAGAAACAGACTGAAACACCTATCGAGGGAAGTCTGAAACCAGGAGCAGCCAGTGCTAGTCTCCATCGATTCACTGAAGGTTGATTTCTATTTTTAATTATGTGTATGTGGAGGAAGGAGCACTCAGACGTGAGGGCAGGTGTCCACAAAGGTAAGAGGCATCTAGGCTGGGTGCTTCTGGAGCTGAAGTTGCTGGATGTTGCGTTGTGGGAATCAAACTTGGGTTGTCCACAAGAACAGTACCCACTGAGCCATCTCTTGAATCAATTATATTGATTTTACAAGCAAGTGCATTTATTTTTTTAACTTAAATTTTTCAGGCTTGACAATACCTTTCCTCTGCTAGTTGAGACACAGCATAAACACAGACGTATTTTGTTATTTATAGAAAGTAAAAATTTTAGGTAGCCCGATTCTCTCTTCTCAGGCTATCAAGAAGGAAAGCTGGGGACATGAGCACACAGGAGCCAACAGACTCTTCCTGTAAACCTTGTCACCAACTCTGACTTCTCATTCAGAGACTCTGTATCTTAGTTTTCCTCTGTCTCTAGGATACTGGGAATTTAACGAGAAGGTCAGTGGTGGGCTCGTCTTTTCACTTTTGTCAAGAAAATAAGAGAGAAAAGCTGATCTGCAAAGAGAGGTTCGGGGCTGTAGTCAGGAACTCCAGAGAGTGCCTAGCCTCGGGCCGACAGTGAATAAATGCGCCTCACTGGTGATGAAATACTAAATATGAGAACCTGTGTTTCTGGTTCTGTGCTGTCATAAAGCTGCTATTATTCAGCGTTTATTAGGTACCCACAGAGTGTGAGGCATAAACATGACAAGTAGAAAACACACAGTCCCTAACCTCTAAATTACCAAAGACAGATGCACAGGGAAGGAGGTAGACCTGGAAATTGCTTCCAAATGGCTGTTTGTAGGAGGAATCAGAAAGGAGGCAAACTCAAGGAGGGGCCGGTGGGTGGACAGGATGGTGTGTGAGGCAGATGGAGGCGTGAGAAGACTTAGTGTTTTCATAAAAGGGAGAGGGTAAGAGGTCAGGCCAATTTCCAGAGTCGTAAGGATTGAGATGAAAGATGGACTGGCGATAATGAAGGACCCAAAGGGATGAGGAGGGTGGGGTGGCTGTCGTGTGTCTGTGTTGTCCTTGCTGATGAGAATGCCTAACTCTTCCGCCTCTCCAGGCCGGGAGGGAGATAAAAAATATCATGGACCTTTGAAAATGAAAACCCAAAATCTTTTAAAATGGAAGCTCCATGAAGAGCTTGGCCATTCCCTAGCTCTAGCTTCCTCATTTTTTATAGCAAGCAACAGAGCCGGCTATGGTGGTACAGGACTGCCGTTCCAGTTATTTGGAAACCTGGATTCTGAGGACCCCAAGCTCAAAACCTGCCTAGGTTACAGACCCAAGTTCAGCCTGGATGCTTAGGGTAGCCATGTCTCAGAACTAGAACAAAGACTGGCAGCCCTCTGTTGCTGCAGTACCAGCTACTCTCTTTGTAGTGTACTAAATAAACCCATTTTTCTTTCTTTTCTTTTTTTTTTCTTTTTTAAATAAGTATTAAAATGGGTGACAGTGTAACTCAATGGTAGAGCATTTTTGTAGAATGTTCATGACCCCAGGATCTGAACCAAAACAACAAACTAAAAGAGCTAAAACAACAACAAAAATAAGATTTCAAAGAATTGCCCTGAGAATTGAAAAGTAGAAAGCCCCATCAGTGGCTTGCCCATTGTTTGAAAGACTCACTCAAGACATGCTACAATCTGAGACAACCTCTGATAGCCAAGGTTTCTTGTTTTTCCTGGCTATTCTTAGTGCTCTTGAAGGAATAAGACTTTGTTTCAGAATGACAAGACCAAGTCTAAATAAACATTCCCTAGCAAGCAAGTAGACAAGGAGAAACATCATGATAACAACTAAATCTTAACCTAGATAATAATTTGTTTGCTGCCATTAGACACGGACCAAACAATAACATTAAAAATGAACATTGCAGTGGGAGCCTGTTATATGATTCCTGGGAACCATCGAGGGCATAACTGTCTTTTCACCCTCAGAGGTCGTCTATACGATCTTATTTATAAGGAGGCTGTCGGTCAATTTCACACAGCCTTTCTCTAATGCTACCCCTCCCCCAAACATGTAAACCCAAGGGATCAGTAACGTCTTTAAGAAAAAAAAAATAGTGTAAAGTTACACCAGGAGCTGCCACAGCGCTGCCTCCATGTGCTGTTCCCTTGGGCTCCCACAGTGAATGAAACTTATCTGAGTGGCCCAGTTCACTCCCACCCCTGCCAGATCTGCAGCCCTTTGTTAGAACAGGAGCGAGAATTGCCCAATCTCAGGGGGCAGCCGGTCTGTAATGACCCGCATTGTCCAAACACGCAGGAGTTCACTCTCTAGGAATGAAAACTCACTGGCTCTTTTTCTATTTCTCTGTTGACAATGCAAAGCAGAGCTGTGGGTAAACCCCGTGTTTATTCCCGGGACGCCAGCTTCATAGGCGGTACAGTTATGGAGTCGGACAGCTTACTGAAAGGGAGTAAAATGGGATATTATCTCAGCACTCTAGGAAGGGCCTGAGAAAGACAGAATATTCCCCATACGTAGCCGTCACGAGCCTGGCATGCCCGCATTGATGATTTCATCAAACCAATAATTAATAAGCGTGAATTAGGCTAATGAAATCAGATAGGGTAATGAAAAGCAGCCTTCTCGTTAGCCTCGCTATTTTCTCCATTGTTTAATCTCTAACAGAGACTGAATTTGCCGCTCGGGACCTAATTGAGCCTATTTGACTTCTAGCTAATTTTTAAGAAGAGTCTCAGAGAGCTTTTAGAGAGCAGTATAAAAACGACAAAGAATCTTTACGGTGACACCTGTGACATTGGGAACAGATCAAATCGGAAGCACCACCGACTCGTCCTGCTCCCTTCAAGACTAAGACAGTGCAATCAAAGAAATGATAAAGAGAGTTCTGCAAATGGTTTTCCGAGGCTGAGTTTATGTGAAGTGGAGGTTACCCTTCCCCCAGTTACAGCGTCTTTGAAATGTAAAGGATTTTGTGCGTGTGCTTATGTGTATGTGTGTGGTCTTGGTGGTGGTGGTGATGGGGTTAAATGCATGTAGAAGCCAGAGGATGACTTGTGTACCCTTCCTTTTCTACTTCATTTATCAATCCATAATCTAGCTTGAAACTTGCCAAGTAAGTCAGGCTAGCTGGCCAGGGATCCACTTGTCTCCACCTCCCTCAACCTGGGATCGTGCACCCCCAATCCCACTCCCTGCAGCGTTCTTACGTGGGTTCATTGTGCTGGGCCCCATCTTAACCGCTTGTCTCCACAGCTCAACGGCTGGAGAATTTTGACCCATATATTTCAGAAAATAATTAAACTCTAATAACCCGCTCCCTCCGAGGGCAGGTGCTGAAGAGTAATCTAGAAGAGAGATGGGGTCAAGAATGGCCACTTTGGCCTACAGAGGAGAGCTGTGACGGCGTCCGCCTTAGGAGCAGTGACTTGCCGTCTCTGGCAAGAACTCACAGGCTGCGTCCCTATCTTAAATCTGGAGAAAAAGCTGGACCCAAGCCTGACGGGATTTGGTTTTTATTTGAATCTTCTGTTCTGAAGAAAACTCCAGAATCCACAGAAAGGATCAAGGGAAGGAAAGTGTACGATTCCCATTCCTCTCCTGCAGGGAGCCCCACGGAAGGCGGAAATATCAGGGGCCTCTTTCCAGGGACTCCCCCAGTCCCCTGAAAGTGAATGCAGAGAGGGAGGAAAGCATCAGCGAGTAAGGGGTTAACCTAGGCAGGATGTGTGGCTTCAGGAAAAAAAAAAAAAACAGAATATATTTCAAATCTGATAATATTGGATCTATTTTGAGATTACTTATCAGTTGGTTATTGTGCTAATAATTACCATTAACATTAATACTACATTTGGGGAATTAGGCAAAGAGCTAACAAGTTTGCACTGACACAGAGCGTTCCAAAAGCAATCTGAGTAACTTGTTTCCAGAATGCAGCTGTGCACGTTTCATTAACATCTTGCAGGTGGAGCCTAATTTTAGTTCAGCCTTGAGAAGGAGGAATTGTTTCCCTCCAGATACACACAGACCCTCAACAGCAGTCAGGCAGGTGGGGCTCCACGGAATGCCTGTTTACATTCCTGATTTTAAAAAAATCAGGTGATTCACGCTGTTAGCCACACAGTTTCTCTCTGATTTCCACGTGTCTTTAACAGAACAGTCAGGCTTACATCTGACCTCCAGTTCCTCCCATGTAAAACAAAAGCAATGAAATCGAAAACGATAAGAAAATGAGCAATGGTTCCTAAATATAGTATAGAAGCCAGTGAATAAACACAAGTAAAATTTAGAAATACATCTGTTTGGCTACAAAGGCATTTTAAAAAGCAACAGTCCAGATCCTAGTTGGCTCATATATATATATATATATATATATATATATATATATATATATATATGTACATATACACATTTCTTTCTGCCATTGCAATAAGGAAAGTATTAGAGAAAGAAAGCTGTTGCCAGGGAAAGACAGATGAAGGAGCAGAAAGCAGATGGGCTCATGAGGAAGACATCTTACCGGACTACTTTAAACAGCCAAGTTGGGGACTCCAGCACCCACATAAAAAGCCAAGCATGAGCCAAGGGTGGTGGTGCACATCTTTAATCCAGCACTTGGGAGGCACAGACAGGAAATCTCAGAGTTCAGGGCCAGCCAGATCTACAGACTGAGTTCCAGGTCAGCCAGGGCTACAAAGAGAGACCACCTCTCAAATAAACAAACAAATAAATAAACAAAGGCCAGGCACAGCCTCATTGCTGAGTTCAGACTCCTGGCACCCACACAAAGGTGAGACTGTGTGCCTGTGATCCAGCACGCATGCTTATGGGAGGAGAGCAAAGGGGGTGTGAGGGAGGCACAGACGGGAGGATTGCTGGGGCTTGCTGGCTGCCAGGCTATCTGAAACAGAGCCCTGGGCTCAGGGTGGGAGAGCCTGTGTCCAAGGGATAGAGCAGAACCTCTGATGTCTCCCTTGACCTGAATGTGCACCCATGCACTGTGCACAGATATGCACACACACACACACACACACACACACACACACACACACAATCACATTCACAAACACACACACACACCCAAACACAAACACAGACAGACATTAATTAAATCAAAGGAAGGGAAACTTCCCCTCAAGAACTGCCCCCGCCTCTTGGTCTCAGGAAATCACAGGCCCCTTACATTTGAGAAGTATGACAAAGCATTTTGCAGAAGCAGAGATCGATTACTCACAGCAATGTCTCTTTAAATGTATTTAGCAAAGTAGCTGAAGCTTCAAGGCACAAGCCCCATCCTTTTGCTGTATTTAATGTGTGCTGTGAACCTACTGTGTGCCTCTCAGGACAGGAGAGCTGAGGGTTGGACTATAATCCAGCTGTGTGACTCTTCTCCTCTGTGGGGTGTTCTTGAACATTCTGTAACCTCCGCAGAGAGGGGGTGGCTCGCTATGAGACTTCTTTCTTTCAGTTCAGCCCTGTGGAATGGATGGAATTTGTAACTATACTGGATAGATGCCTATTGTTCTGAATCTGAACAGAAACCTCCTTGAAAGGCCTCTTCTGCACCTGGAAGGTCCCCATTCAAAGGCTTCATCTTGATGACGTTTCTTTACCTGGGATGTAAGTTTGCCTGAGATGTAAACCTTCCTACTCAACATAAATGTCCGTTTTTCTCAGGTAAGGGTAAAGAACATCCCTGCCCCCTTCAAAAAGCAAGTCTATAACTATCCTGCTAAAAACTACAGTTTTACGCAGAATGTTTTCAAATGTGACTTTTAGCACAGTGGTCTGTGTGAGCTCACTGACTCAGTGACACAGTAGCCTTTGCCTCTGTTTCCTGGCAGTAGGTTTAACGTTGGATAGTTTGCACTTTTGCCTGCCTAGACTCTTTTGGGCTTGTTTCACAATTCTTTCCCAGTTTCTGATCTCCAACCTTGTTGAGTGATTATCTAATAATAGAATATTAGATTTTCTAAAGACTATTCTCTTATTCAGCACAGATTTATTAAGCACCAGCTATATTTTACACACTCTCAGATTTCAGAAATATATAACACCCTGTCTCCTTTGGAAATTCCAGGGCTTTGGCTAGAGACATTTATCTAGGGAAACAAATTCTAACCAGCTATTCTGTTTGTGAAGGAAGAAAATATTCTGTAAGACTCCAGTTTTTCAGAACATCTTCATATCTCATCTTGAGACATCAATGAAAGGGTGGAAAGCACAGGGCGGTGACGTTTGGGCAGTATGACAAAAGACACACTTCATCCCCCCCCACCTCGTTTCCTCTACTGTCACAGGCCACTTCCAGGCAGAGGTGACTCTCAAAGGGGGTCTGCGTGGATGAGGAGGGAGTGGTGGAACTTTAGAAATTGCCTTGGGGTGAAATGACGGAAGAGGTCAGAAAAGGCAGAAAGAAAAAAGGAAAAAAAAATAGGTCTGCTTGAAGCCTGGGCTAAACTACCATTTTTGAGTAATCTAATCTCACAGATGGTAATTACTCATTTACCAGATAAAGATTATGAAACTTTCTTGAGGGTAATCCTACCGGGAATTTTGAAAACATGATAAGACCCAATCTCCTGATGCCATCTCTTTCCAGGAGTTTGCAACTCTGACTTCCTCATTTCTCCATTCCTCCTTAATGAGGGTCTGTCCCTGAACTCACTCACAAGGCTGAGAGGAAGAGAAGGGGATACAATTGACAACAGGAGCAAATAGCTTTCCTTCTTTCTAGCTGGGATCCACGTTATCGATAGCAGAAGCCATCCCTTCTACCCTTACAATATTCCCAGTTTGCTTGAAGCCTCATTTGCCGTGTGAATGCTGGCATCTACCCACTCCTTACACAAGGCTCCTGCGCCTGATGATTGGGGGGATTTCTAGAATATAAGGGGAGTTGTTTTAGCTATCTATCCAGAGGCTCCTGGCTGTGTTTGTTTTGGGTGGTGTTGTTTCTCTAATGTCCTTAGCTAAAAATTGCCAAGCTGGCGACCCGCTTCTGATCTTTCTTAACTGGTCTTTTCCCTGTGCATTTACTTCTGTTCTCCTTCCCCAGCAAGCCTCCTTTTTCCTGCTAGGTTCTTTACAGCATACAGTAAAATATTACAGGAAGCACATGATTCTTTTTACTCTTGCTGCTCCATGCATTCAGAATGCTACCTAAAAGATATGTTTGCCATGCTTAATCTGAACCTCATTGAGTCACCTGCTGTGGAAGCCTCTACCACAGCTGATGGGATGAAGTCCTTTCGGAAGCACTAGATGAGAATCCGGTGTTAGAAAGCTGCTTCTGAAGGAGTTCTGACCAGCACTGAGGCAACAGTGAGGAGGGTCTTGTGAAATTTTTGCTTTCTTAAAAGAGTGCAGGAGCTGGGGAGAGTTCAAGCGTTTTCTAGGAAAACCCTCAGTCCTCCCACGCCCACGGGCCCAAGTGCAGAAAACTTGTGAAACAGCCATTTGGCAGGGTCACACCAACCTCATGAGACAAAGACGAGATAAATAAATCCTGTTTCTTGGCTCTCTGTGAGAGCAAGATTTTGTCGCGTCAACTCCAAGGCTGCCATGCTTTTTGTCTGGTGGTTACGCTTAGTTCTAGCACCCATCCTGGTGCTCACTGGGCTCAGCTCTGTTTGGTTTGTTTAGCACAGAGATTGAATAAGGCTAAACAAAGCATTAACCAAAACTCCTGTAAGTGCATGAGAATCTTTACAGTGGAGGAAAGAAACAATAATTTAAAAATAAAGACTATTTTGATTATACATACCAATATACTTGGATAATGTCTACTCTGTTTTATTTTTAAGGCTTTCAGTTAGCAAGAGTTATTTAGACTGGAGCAAGGTGGCTTTCATATTTTCAAGCCACTTTCTCCTAGCCTTACATATATAAGGATATTTAAAACCAAATTAAATAATGTACTTTGAAAGTGTTTATATACATCCTCCTGCCAAGCAAAGATCCAATTACTTCAACAGATTGAATTATGTGGGATAGCAGATTTGCCAACCAGTCTGTACCCAGCAATGCTGGACCAATTCCTTGAACAACAGGTCATTGTATGCTGTGCTCCTTTTCTGATTACTGCAGGACAAAAACAAAGGCAATGTAGGAAAAGGCAGACACAGAATAGCTAGGTGAAGGAAAACTGATGGTGTTAATGATAATAGGATCGAGTTATAAACTGTCTTACCCTGTGTGATTTTCTTGATGTTTCTAATAATCTTTTCAGTAAGATTATTAGTAAAAAAATTGTCCAGTACTCTGCTAGACTAGAAAGTTAAGTGAGGTATTGAAGAATGACTACATGTAACTTTTTGCTAGTTTATTTAACAAAATGTTCAATTAGATATCAATATTTTAAAAATTATCCCAGAAAAATTTGGATACATAAACATATAGAAAGTTGAAAGCGCACCAGGCGATGCTGGTGCTACACGCCCTTAATCCCCACAGAGGCAGCGGATCTCAGGGATTTCAAGGCCAATCTGGTCTACAAAACACGTGAGTTCAGGAGAGCCAGGACTGTTATACAGAGAAACCCTATATTGAAAAACCAAAGAAGAAGAAGAAGAAGAAGAAGAAGAAGAAGAAGAAGAAGAAGAAGAAGAAGAAGAAGAAGAAGAAGAAGAAGAAGAAGCAGCCTATGCAGCACCAAGACCCTGTTGCCCAAGACCATGCTCCTATTCATTATTCTTAACTCACTTGGCCTTGGCCTTTTCAGGCATTGGTATTTGAACCT
This sequence comes from Microtus ochrogaster, assembly GCF_000317375.1. NCBI lineage: Eukaryota > Metazoa > Chordata > Mammalia > Rodentia > Cricetidae > Microtus > Microtus ochrogaster. The sequence goes on from NC_022022.1 coordinate 50,098,280, forward strand.
CTGGTGTAAGAGGATTTTTAAAAGGCCATTGCATGAAAATGTAAGCCTAAAATTTGTTACTTTTTTTTTTTTGCTTTCTTTTAATCAGAAAATATTCACACAAGATGAACCTGGACTAGCACACCATTTCCCCTGCCCATGAACCCATTGCTACACTGGATATCTCTAGGTCTAAGAGCTCATGTGCCGTCAGGTTTCCATATAGTTGGTGATGAGCCTCAGGCTGCCTCCCACTTTTCTCTCCCAAGTAAATTTAGTCCTAATTGCTGCACGCAATGTGCCCTGTCCTCTGCAGCCTCCTTCGAACCTGGCTCCAGCTTCCCACCTGCCCCATGTCTTTTATTTAATGAATACCTGATGACGGAAGTAAGAAAGAAATAGCAATATTCTGTTACTATATTAGCCGGCAGTTGACTGTTTGCCCCTCGGGTTTATCTTGGAGCAGCAACACTATGGCTTTCTTCCGTGTTTGAACTATATAGGTCAAATAACATAGCAAGTGAGATTTTAGGAAGAACAGCATGCAGCTTCATCTATCCCCAGCAATGAGAAAAAGTGAGGACAATCAAGATGAAGACTGCAGGTTCAGACTTTTAAACTCGTTTGCTTTCAAAAATATTCCTTGTGGACGGGAGGCACAGCTTAGTTTGTAGAGTGCTTGCATAGCATGGAGGAAGCCCTGGGTTCGATGCCCAGCACTGCAGAAACTGGGTAAACTGGGGTTCATCCATAGTCCCAGCACTCTGGAGGTGTAGGTAGGAGAACCAGAAGTTCAAGGTCATCCTTGAATGCTTAGGGAGTTCAACTCCAGCCAGCCCTACTTCACACACACACACAAACACACACAAAGAAAAAAAAAGTTTCTTGCTTGAGCAGAGAGTCAGTGCGTCTATGTTTCTTTACCTCTTTTTTTGTTTTGTTTTGTTTTGTTTTGTTTTTCGAGACAGGGTTTCTCTGTGGTTTTGGAGCCTGTCCTGGAACTAGCTCTGTAGACCAGGCTGGTCTCGAACTCACAGAGATCCGCCTGCCTCTGCCTCCCGAGTGCTGGGATTAAAGGCGTGAGCCACCATCGCCTGGCTCTTTACCTCTTTAGCTTGATAAACAGGGAGAACATTCATTCCATCTAGAGAAGGCAGTGTTCTGCCTCACTCCAGCAGGAGACAAACTGGTACCTGGCAGGGAAAATTATATGTCAAAAAGTGATAAAGAAATGATAAGAACTGGGCCCCAGTTATCAATTCATTCCACAAATGACCTCAAGGGCTTGTAGTGTTTTAGGGCTAGGTGATAAGGAGACATGCAAACAAATAAGTGCAGTGTTTGTTATGGGCACAGATGGGCATCTACGCAGGGAAGCAGAGGCGATGCCTGTTGTCTTGTCTAATGAAGTCAAGTTGACTCTCTTGAGCTGAATCCTAACAGAAGTAATAAATTTTGTACTCAATTTGGATAAGACATCAAAGAATGTTTAACTCTATAAAATAAATTAGGAGGATTAACCTCCCTTTCATGAGAGTATAGGTCATAGAAGAACACTTAAGAATATTAGGTTTGTGTTAAAAAGCATCTAGTGGCCGCAACATAAATGAAAAGAGGTGTAAGTTCTACATTCTGCCTGGGTTTCAATCCTGGCTCCACTGTTTGTTAACAGTGTGAAGTGAATAAGCTGCGTAATTTCTTTCTGCCTGTTTTCTCCTTTGTTTAGAGGAAATGATAGGATGGTCTCCTATTACAGAGTTGAAACTAATAAAAAAAATGTATGGAAAATGTTTAACATTGTAATACCGGGCACATAATGACATAAGGTTAACTATTAGCAACATTACAGTAAAATGTAGTGTTTTTTTTTTTCCTGAAACAGCCACCTCAACAACAGGATCGTATATTTCAAAGCACTTACTAATGAAGACTTAGATAATTGAAACAAAAAGAACTCTCCAACCAAATATGCCTTGCATCGTTTTTGCTTCAGCTTTGCGTTCTGCCCCCACTCATCTTGGATAATGAAACCAGACTAGCTCCCATAATTGCCCTTCTGCAAGTAACTGATCAGAATTTGGTTTTTTTTTTTTCAGTTTTTTAGTGAGGATGGTCTTCCAGCTGCAGTAAATTAGCAGAACAGCACTGTGTCTCCATGTCGTCAGGGAGAAGGGCTCCACAATGCGCTTTTATTATCAAACGTAATTTAGACTTGTGAATTGTAATTGTTTTTGGTCTTGGCTTTCATTTTCAAGATAAGGTTTCATGTAGCCCAAGCTAACTTGGAGCTCATTTGGGTGATATTCAATTTCTAACCCTTCTGCCTCTGTCTTCTCAATGCTGGGATTATGGAAGCTGCTAGGGATCAAACTCAGGGTGTCATGCAGACTAGACAAGTATTTGACCAATTGAATCACTTCCCCAGCCCCCAAATCTGAAGATTTATCCAACCATATTTTATTTCTTTAGAAAAGATCCTTGTACAATCCCCACCTCTATCCTGCTCCTGTTAGGTAGATATTTTTCAAGGAGTATTTCTGAGATATATTTTTATATGTAAAGCTTTTTGCAGAACAAATTCAATTTTTACTTTTCTTTCAATAAATTCAATTACATTAAATGAACCCCAAGAAGCTTAAATGAATGGATACAAGAAAGTTCTGGTGTTTTCTCTAAAAAGGAATTTCCGGTGAGCAGCTCTGCCTGTTATGGTTTATGATATCAAAACAGGATAGAGTCAGGAAGACTCAGTCAATGCTGAACTGGATTTAGTAAGAATTCGAGGTAGGTGCTGAACTTAAACCTTATTCTCTAGGAAAATTTACAGACTTGTAAAAGTCACTGAGAATATTTTGAAAAGACACCATTGGCTATTACACATTAGTATAGGTCCACTGAAAACAAAACAGCCTCCAGGTAGCCCACCATCTCTCCCGCTACAGAAGAGTATGGACCTGGATCTGGCAAGTCATTTGATCAAAATGCACTTTCCTAGAAGCTAAGTTAGAGCGAGATGTTAATATGTTTGACACTTTCAATGTGTTGGAGTCACTTCCTTGGAAGTGATTAGGAGCAGACTTTGGAGTAGATGCTTAGCATTCACGTAGCAGTTCTAAAACACATGGTCCAAGTCCATCTGTGAAACCTCCATCCATTTCCTGACCCTCAATTCTCAACTGTAAGCAAGAGTTAAAACTATTTAATCATCAGGATGCTGTGTTTAATAAGTGCCATCATGTTTCTCACTTGCTTCTTAACCATCCTTGAAAAAACAAAAAACACTTAATAAAGTCTTTTCTTACTAGCTTAGTGCCAAACAGCTATCTCTCATCGCCCTGGGGAGAGCTGTTCAAGATACATACAACCACTTTCTTTTTCTTTTTCATACCAGTCATTTTGAAGACAGCATCTAAGGCATTGTCATCATGGGCAAGCTATCATCTTCTTGTTCTTGGTGTCATCAGTGGCCAGCACAAAGTTTGACAACCAGAAACCACTCAGAACCCTTTTAAAGAATGATGCACAATAAATATGGTAACATTGGATAGTCAAGTCAGGCTTTAAAAAAAAAAACAGCACGAGTAATTAGAATGCTGGAACAATGCCAAAAATAAACTCTAGTATGGATGGACATACAACTAATTTTTTCCACTCATCATATTAATTCCAACAAGAACAAGGCCCAAGAGATTTTATTAAGCAGAGTTCTGTCTGTGAAAGCGGACATTTTATGAAAGTTCAACAACCAAGAATATGATCAGGACGCCACCCCCTCCTCTGAGTGTGTTTCCTGCCTCTATAAATGACTTGAAATAGAGTGGCGAGCAACTGCAGCACACTTGCATTCTGCATAATTAGACCACATTTCAAGTAATGCATTCAGTTCTGACTGCCACGTCTAGGGGAGACACAGACAGACTGGAATCCATCCAACATGATGATAGGCCTTAAAAGCCATATCATAGTATAATGATTAAAGGAATGTTCCATCTGGAAAATAAGAAGATGTTGGGGAAAATGATAGCCATTTTCAAACAGTGGAATAACTTTCATGTGGAATAGGGATCAAATTTGTCCTATGAAGCTTTTCAGAAAGAAAAAAGACTCACACTAAAGAAAAGATTATTCTGAAATGGAATGGTTAAAACTAATGAAGAGCTTTATTTAAAATGAGAGTGGGTGTTAGAGAGACGGCCCAGTGGGTACCTCTGTCTGCTTCTCTTCAGAGCATGGGAGTTCAGTTCCTAGCACCCACAGTGAGCAGCTTACAACTGTCTGTAACTCCAGCTCAGGTTATCTGATACCTTCTTCTGTCCTCTGTGGGTGCCTGCACACATGTAATGCACACACGCACACACACATACACACACACACACACTCATACACACCATATAGATGATAGATAGATAATACATAAGATAGATGATAGATAATACATAGATAGATGATAGATGATAGATAGATAGATAGATAGATAGATAGATAGATAGATAGTAGATCAATCTTTAAAATCAATAAAATAAGAAAGTAATCTGAGAGCTGTATGCTCTTTTCAGAGTGATTTGAGGTCCCATTACTTAAGAAATGATTCCCACATACACTTATAGGCGTAACACATATCGTTTCAATACACAGGGGAAAACCAAAGTAGGTTAAAGGTGAGTTAACCTGTATCACTTACAGTTTTCATTTGTGTAATTATAAACATGTCTGCAAAAGTTTGTTTTTCAGATACTAAGTGAGCATCATTTTGTGTCAATTTTGTAATGTTTAGAGGCAGCTTGAAGCAAATACAGTATGCTTTTTTTTTTTTTTTTTTTTTGAGACAGGGTTTTGCAATTAATAGCTTAGGCTGTCCTGGAACTCACTCTGTAGAGCAGGCTGGCCTCAAACTCACAGAGATCCCCCTGCCTCTGCCTCTGGAGTGCTGGGATTAAAGGTGTGCACCACCACCATCCAGCAGAAAGCCCTACTTTAAGAGGCATATTGTTTTAAACTTTGTTATTTAAGATTAAACAAGTTTTTAAATTGTCAGTTCACTTGATTCAAATGTCACCAAGGAGTCAAGGGGTTTGAGAACATTAAAATCTCAACTCTGAGTCCATTGACAACACAGGTTCAAATCATATGCCAATGTCAGGTCTTTCACAGTCTCTGAGCCCTTTGCTGTCTAAACATTGTTTTGCTTATGCTAGTACTTATATTAACAGATAACATATTTGACTGTGACATATCCTAAGTCTTATTTATATCATTGTCTGTAAGATAGATATGCATTTAGCAAACATTTTTAATACTTTAATCAAAAATTTTAGCTCACTTATTGAGTGATTGTGCCAACTGCCTGCTCTTGAAATTGTAAGGGAAGGAGGAGGAAGGAAGGAGAGAAAGCAAATTACTAATTTTTTTTCAAGAAGTTTACTTTCTTTTCTCTGAAAAAGAAGCAATGAATAGCCTACCGATTGTTTTAATCCGAACTGACATATGTGTTTGATTTGCCATTCAATAATTTAAGAGCAAAATGACCAAGATACGCAATGACATAACTGTAATTATTAAGAGGACTCTCTGTTTTTTGTTTGGTAAACGTTTGCTGTAATTAAAAAAAAAAGATATTGAAATGGAGTAATCCTTGATGATGAAAGCTTTCGTGTCAAAGAATAAATATCAAAAGAAGAATCTCTTTTTGTTAACTGGCTAATTAGAGGAGGACGGTTTGCAAAAAGGAAACAAACAGAAAGCCGTCGAACTGCCCAGTCCTGTTTCCCGCAGCCCAATCCTGATTCAGCAAATAGGTATTTGCCAGTAGCGACGGGCATTGTGTACGACAATGACTGTGCTACTTAACTCTCGATACTGTTCCCACACCTCAGCCAGCTGAGCCCTGTGCGTGGGTTCCTCATGAAGTCACCGGGTGCCTGAGCGCAATATTGAAAGCAAAGGGGGTGAAGAGAGTTTAAAGATTGGTGGAACTGGCTACATCATGGCAGCCACGCCCATCTCTTAAAATGTACTTGGCAACGAGATTCGTGCCAATATGACACCTGTCTGCGTAGGAAATTCATGATGGGCCAGAAAGGCAGGCTTCAGAGGATCCCAGTAGTGGTGTTGTGACTGGTCTGGTCAGCAGCCTCTCCCAGAAGGGCTCAGGACTCCTCTCTCGGACTACTCGTCTCACTTTGAAAGGAGCTAATAGCGGTGGCATTCTGTGTGGACCCAGGACTCCTGATAAGGTAAGGCCCATTCAGTTCTTGTTGTGAGCTTAGAGGCACGTTATAGATGTCCTCCTAGAACTTGCCTTTCACATGTAGATTACTAAGACAAACCTGGAGCGTGGTTGAACATCCTGAACTGGAGGAACAGAACTGTTTGGCGCTTGCTCTACAAAAGAGACAGCCAGTCTGGGCAGGAGCAGTCTGTGTGCCATTTCTGTCTAATGGGATGCAGAGAAATGAGGAGGAAGGTGAATGGTGCCTGAGTGGTGGGGAGTGACATCAGGGAGATGTGTCAAAACTGCTCCTCTCCAGGGGCCCTATGGCGGAGGGGGGGGGGTGTTTGGTAACTACCCACATCCAGAGATTTAAATTTATGAATGCGAAACATAGCGATATCTTAATTACTCCAAGGATGTCTTTTTAAAAGAATTGTCGCAGAAGGAGTTCCTTCAGAGGAAGCGAGAAACCAGAGGAGATGGCTTGATTGCATAAGAGCCTAGGAAAGCCTTCTGTCCTAGGAGTGTTAATGTTCAGGGATCTCCTCGGCAAATACGAGTCTCCGTTTCAATTCTGTTCTATTTGATGAGGACTCAGAAAGTCTTAATCAAATCTAGCAGTCATCACTGCTTCTCTCTCTCCTAATCTCCCCGATCTTGAATGGTGTAAGCCAGAGCTCTGAAAGTAAAACACCATTTGTTATAGCCTTTTCAAAATTAGGACTAAGCCCATCAAGACTAATTGTTTGTTAACATCAAATAAACAAAAATTTTAAGTTTGATGAATTGTTTGTAAGCTCTAATCAAGTGGGCGGAGTCATCTGAGAGGGGAGGGAACCCGCTGGAACAATATGTGTAATTTGTCTGCGTTATTATTTGAGATAATTACAAAGCAAGCGTTCAGAAGCTGTCCTTTATCTTATACCATGAATGGGGGAAGGGGCAAAGCAGAATGCCACCCAGCTATTGTCAGCTTCTCTCCAAAAATATTGCCGGATTCACAATTGTCAAACATGAACATCCCGGAGAAGACCGGGGACAGAAGTGTCACATTGAATGCAGAGTGATGACTTCATAGGCAGGCAAAGCGGGGAGAGAGGACCAGTTTACAGTCACAGAGAAATCAGCTTTAATTAATTTGAGTGCCAGCTCTGTGTATAATTACCCAGCGTGAGAGTTTGCATGCAAATGCGGAAATGCTGATTCTTCAAATACTTGCACTTGTTCGTTAATACGCTGGGACTAAGCAGACCTGGCAAGCAGACAGGGGACAGCACACTGTGCCTGCAGGCTCATTCCCATCATACTGTACTTAGCAAGCAGACTTCAGATGTTTCTTCTTGCTTTAAATAATACGCACAAAAATCTGTCTGATATTTTCTTCAGTGACGTACCTTGCTTTCTTTTTGATTAAAATGTTTGGGTATTTATAAAAGTGGAGGCGGGTACAGTAAATGTCACCGTGACACTGATTTATCAGTGTTTGACCAGGTTTCTCAGTGCTTGTACCCAACATTTCACATAACTGTCTAACCCGATCATGCTTTGTGAATGGTGAGACAGCATTTTAAAAAGTGTAAATTTACAATTAAACTCTGGGAGAAACTAGGTGCTGAGCACGACTGGACTGTCTCCTAGTCTATGAAATCCAGTCTATTGTGGCCAGCCTCAGCCAGGGCCAGAGGCTTCAGGCCAAAAAACTGCTGGCTTCTTTCTGTAAGTATTTAATTACAGTAAGTCCAGGGGTCAGAGCCTCCACTCTGCCCTTTGAATCTTTTTTTTTTTTTTTTTTTTTTTTTTTTTTTTTTTTTGATTTTCGAGACAGGGTTTCTTTGTGGCTTTGGAGCCTGTCCTGGAACTAGCGCTATAGACCAAGCTGGTCTCGAACTCACAGAGATCCGCCTGCCTCTGCCTCCCGAGTGCTGGGATTAAAGGCGTGCGCCACCATCGCCCGGCTGCCCTTTGAATCTTACCAGAGATCAGGTGCAACCAAATTCCTAAGCACATCCTACAGGGACAATCTATCTACCTTACAACCCCAACGGTATATGACACTCCCTTCAGAAGATGGTATAGGTATTTCCCTATGCCATCTTAGGGCGCTTGGTCCAGTTCCACATCTTTCATTTTGTCGCACGAACACTGTTTCCTTGCCAACACACGTGCAAATGTTTGTGATGCACCTTCCCTGCCGTACATCCCACAGCACAGGAGAGCGAGCAAGGTAGACTCAGTCTCCGCCTCACAACTCAGGTTCTCCAGGAAACAAGGTTAGCATTACTACCCTGGAGAGCCTGCATCATACGGAAGACCTGTGGCTTTCCATAAGATAGTTTTCAGGAAAGTCCTGGGGGACTGATTCATTTTCAGCCAATCGTTTACCCTTGTTCTTATATAAGACAGAGGGTCCTACCTCCATTTTAAGATCTAAGGTAAATTATGAAGACCATGTGAAGTAGTTTCTTAGGAAAGCCAAAGAGTTCTCTAGGAAATAAACTGAGGAGAAAGTTTTTAATATCATTTCCCAAAAGTCTATGTCTTAAACAACAGTCGTACCTCCAGAAACAAAAATAGGCGCAGCCTGTATCTGGATACGGGACATTTCTCATTTGTCTTGACCTATGGCGGGCAGAATCTGAAATACTGGCTTTCCACAGTTGTGAGTTGCTAATGCCCTGGACTTGAAAAATATGTCCTTATGAGGCTATCATGATCAGACATCCACTATCTGAAAGCAAAAATAAATATGGGCTCAAAGTAATTAGTATATGTATGTTTAAAAAAAAACTACACCTCGATTTCAATATCTAACGATTTTTATTTGTTTTCCATATGGGCTGGTATCTACCACTAAGCTATGTCCCCACTGCTCTTGTTACTTATACATTTTCTGAGAGTTTTGGTGTGTGTGCACGTGTGATGTGCATACACGTGCATAAGCATGTGGGCACACATGTTGAGTGGATAAACATACTTTTGTGTATGCAAGTATGTACAAGCCCTAAGTTGACATTAGGTGTCTTCTTCAGTCACTCTACACTTTATTAAGGCAGGGTCTCTCATGCGCCCAGAGCTTTCCAAGTCTAGCTAGTCAAGCTGGGGAGCTTATACCAGAAATCTCCTAGCTATGCCTCATGAATTAGGGCATTAGGGACAGCCACTGAAGCTACCTTGCATTTACAGGAATGTTTGGGATCTGAGTACCCTCCTCACCCCTGCACAGCAAGTGCCATTGTCTGCTGAACCACCTCCCCAGACCCTACTTCTGTAGTTTAAATAGATGGGGTTACATCCGGTCATTTCATGCTCGTTTATAGTGCCCTCTGATCTTTCTGCTTTTATTTGGAGACAGACTCTCATTAAATTGCCAGGCCTGGGGTTGCCTTGAACTTACAATCTTTCCAGTCTCCTGAGAAGCTGAGAATGCAAGCCTGTGTACTACTAACCCCAGGAAAACAAAGCAAAACGAAAGGCAGTGTGACTTCATTTTTAAGGAGACAAAATATCCAGCAATTCAAGAGCAATTAGCAGGGAGGTATATTGCTAATGGGACTGAAGTTGGGGAAAGACCAGTGAGTCAAAGCAGCTGCAATGTAGTTTGTCTTGTTCTTGTCGTGCCCGGAGAGGGGACTAGAAGGGGATGGTGACAGAGCAAAGTCTGAGGCTGGGGGAAGGAGAGTCGTGAGGACGCCTTTGATCTTGGTAAGGACATGGGTGAGGTCATCTCCTGGGAACTGAGGGAAGGTGGACATCACACAGCCATTAAAATGACTCTACCTTCCTGCGGAAGAGAAGAAACTGCAAGCCAATTTGCAAATTTTAAAATTAAATTGGGAAGGGGAAATGAAGGAAAAAAAAAAAGAGAAATGTAAAGTTTCTCTTAGAGGTCCCCTTTAGCCACAGTAAAGTAAGAAGTGAGACCAAACTTGCAATCAGCTATTAAAGGCTTTATACGTTTTGTGTTTTCCAGTCTCAGGGCACAAAGAGTTTTTTGTTTTATCAGTGGGCAGGCTTGTCATTCACATCAAGGAATTGTGGGGAAGGTATATGTATATGGAGCAAGCGGCAAAGGGTTTGTCTTCAGAGAAACCGTCCCTTCCCGCCCAGCCTTCTGCTAACCTTTGGCCTTGCTGCGGTGACGGGAGGCACTTACGTAACCACAGGCCTGTGTGCAGCTGGCCCAGGACTTCCTTTAGGCACATACCTTCCTCCTTACCTGCCTGCGCCTAAAAACACACCCATGCGCCATCAGATAGAGAGAGCAGGCTCCGAATGCATGACTTCTGCTCTCCTCGTCTGGAATGACCATCATTATTTTAGGACAGGGACATTCAGACACCGAGCTAGCTCTTCCGGTTTGCCTGCCTAAAGACACGAGCAGAGGACAGCATTCATTGAAAGGTATGCCAGTGGGCCCAGGGCATCCTCTGGGTGTGACAGGCTTGAACATGGCATAATTGGGGCACAGAATATTATGAGGGAGGAAGGGAGGGACTACTGGGTGGATGATTGGAGGTGGTAGGCAAAAGAACAGAGGAGAGCAGAGTACTGCTGGTCTGGTACTAGCTGTTTCCTGTAAGGTCTTATGTACGTTACGTTGGCCTCCAGCTTGCTAAGTGTCCAATGCTTACCTCGATCCTCTTTCTTCCACCTCTCAAGTTCCAAGATCGTAAGTCTAAACCAAGACAACCAAAACCTCCTGGCTGCTTCTCCGTATCTCTTCTCCCCCTCCCCCATTGTCTTCACTGTATGTTTCCAAACCTTTTCCAGAAACCAAATCTCAGGGCCCTGTTGGCCTGGTAATGGAGTGTGTAGCATTTAGCCAGTGGGGGAATAGTAAAGGTCTTTAAACAATGGAATGTCTGTAATCTAAAATCAAAGAATCTTGAACATCAATTTATGTGGAGACCTGCCCTATGTACAGGTATTTGAAAGTAAAGACATCAGGCCTTTCTTGTGTGTCCTCTATGGAAGTCAAACCTCTTAGACTCCAACACCTGAAGTTGACACCAGCGGGAGGTTAACAGAAAAGACAATTCTTCCGTTGGGAAAGCACAGAGTATTGGCAAAGCAAATGTCTGGAGCAAATGCATTTAGCTATGGGAATGCATATAAATATGAGCAAAACTGCATTTCACGAGCGTCTTACAGGCAACAATGTGTGAATCTGTGCAGAGGAAGAAAGACCCTGAAGAGCATTAAAGAGACTGTTGAGAGAGAAAGCTGCAGAAGAGGCTGAAAACAGTGGAAATCCCCCAGAGGAGGGATTGGTGATTTGCACATGAGCGTGGAAAGAGACAGGGAAGTTGTCATATCTGCTTTTAAAGCTTGGAGACAGCTTATTTAAAACAAAACAAAACAAAACAGGATAAAGGTTGAAAAAGCACACAGGAAGCTAAGGCAAGTAGATCTCTCTGAATTTGAGGCCACCTTGATCTATATATCAAATCCAAGGCTAGCCACAGCTGGACAGTAGGATTTTCAATAAAAATAAAAATAAAATAAAGGAAAGAAGAGGGAATGGACACATGGGAGAGAAGACAATCAGAATGGGCTGCATTGTTTTGGGGGGTGCAGTTCAAAACTCATATCCAGAGCAGTAGCCCAAAGAATAGACAAGATTGGCAAGGGATAGGATCAATCCAACATAGATTCCATGGACAGAGACTGGGAGAGGTAGGTGAGTGGAGTTGATCCTACAGGTCCCAAAAGAAAACTTGAAGTTCTGGTAAAGGAAGAGGACAAGGGATGGGCAGTTTCTGGAAGAAAGGCCTGATCTGCGGGCAAGCAGGAGACACAGACAGATGTCATAATGGCTTAGTCACTGGTGACTTTCGGGAGAGACTCGGTGAAAGCCAGTTTCTTTCCTGGGAAGAGAAGGCAGATGCTGGTATTAAGACTTGCTGATCTTCTCTCCTTACTCTGGAAATTGAAATGAAGCAGCAGGATGCTTTCTGGGAACTCACTCTAAGAGAGAGGACCAGAAGAGGGCAGGCAGCTGCAGAGCGAAGCCACAGCAGTCGGCTTGGTCCCGGCCCCATTTCTCTACCCTGAGCTGTTGTGTTGGTTTCTCTCTGGTTCACCCTTAGTCTATGAACTAAGGGTGGGTGGCAGGCAATTAATGGGGACAAGCAGATGATATTCGGTGACTCAGGCTGTAAATGACAGGCAGGTACTTCCTACAATTCATGCTTTGGAATCAGGGGAATTTTCCCCTAAGAAAATCACCCCTACTCCACCCGTTTGTTTCTGGTCAACTTTATCTCTTAGGATGTGGCCTCTCTTTGGTATAGGCCTAAGTGCAAATTCCTATGTCACGCGACTAGCCTGTTTGGATCCCTTTAGTGTCAAGGTGTGGCCCCCAGTCCTGGTGACTGTTAAAGGCTACAGAATTCTCAGTGTTGTTTGCCTATTTAAGTAGCAAAGTCAGCGCTCAGTTTCCTAGCTCTTTTATGACTAGCTTAAGAATGTGTGAATCTAGAAAATTCTAAATGTATGCCTGTCTTCCTTTGGCCTTTTATTCTGAATGTATCTGCTTTCTTTGGCATCCACATATTCAGTGCTCTGTGTATTCATAGCAGTCGGCTAGCAAATCGCACCATATTACCTGGGAGAAGGAAATTATTTTCTCCCTATTCAAATACATTTTTATTAGCCATGCACAAATTGGCTTCACCTATACACAGAGGCTTGCTTACATGAGCAGCTGAGGTGTGGTGTCTAGATGGTAGGAAGAGAATATAATTATGTGTTTATGTGCTAGGTAATCTCAGTGTTATCAGAGAATTACGGCTGAGGAATATGAATGATCCACATGCCATGTCAACAGCGTTGCATCGTAGCCTTGGCGTTCTTTCCAAAACATGAGGGGCCTCTTCCTGTGTCTAGCCTCAGTATCTCTCTTTAGTTTTATGCCTTTGTCATTCGTACAAAGCTGCATAATTCTGTTTGTATATAAAATGTATGTATGATCTCATTCTCCTCTCCATCTCTTCCTCCTCTCCTCTCACCCTCATTCTCTATCTCCTTCTCTTTGCCCCACCTCTCTCTTCATCCATCTGTCTGTCTGTCTGTCTGCTTTCTCTAGCCCCCTCTCCCTCCCCTCCTAAGCGCACAGGGAGGCACCTTCATAAAGTTGCCCTGCATGGTTGTTGGTTTATCTGTCAAAGAAATTCATTACCAAGAGAATGCTTTGCTTTATATGTTCACTAAATTTTTTTAAAAAATGTTTTTTCATTATATTTATGCAAACGTAACTTGGCTAGCTCATAATTTACCAAATGCAAGCATTTGTCAGGGTTATTTCCAATCACTCAGGGGGGAGAAAAGTGCCTTGTGTATTTTGATTATTTAAAGCAATTTTGTTTCCATTATGAGTGTGTGCTGCCAGAACAGCATGACTGTCTGGATGGAGGAAGCGGGAGTGCGGCTGATTTTCCTGCCTGCATCTGCAGAAGCACTGATTGTTTAACCAGTGTACAGATAGAGATGAGGGCAGGAATGCTTTAGCGCGTGTTTATTCTCCTTGGCACTTTAGAAGAAAGGAAAATTGCGAATGTCCTTGTTTGCATTTAAATTATATACTAGACTTTAAGTTGGGGAACTGCTTAATATTTTGAAACACAAAAATTTGGGAATACATCCCTTAAATAGATGTCTATCGTATGACCTAATTTTATTTCTGAATTTCACTTATTTATTTATTTATTTATTTATTTATTTATTTATTTTTGCAGAGGTTGGGGGTGAGGGTTGGACCTGCACAGACATTATATCAAACTCTGAGAGTCTCAGAGATCAAAATTGGCATTAAAAATTACCTGGCCTTGCAGAAAACTATTTTCTATCCTCAGTAGATGAGCATTTGATTCTCCATAGGGACAGGAAGGGAAACAGCTAACCCACACCAAGGCTTTTGGGTGGCTCATGCGGATATAGTCTTACAAAGTAAGTGTCGGATCCAGGGTATTTGTAGGTTTTCTTCACTTTGTTTTTGTTGTTTCTGTCTACTTGCCATCAACAGAAAGAGGCGTAAGTATTTTATAATCCTCAAAAATCGTTAAATCCTGTCCATAAAGCTGTGAGTCATCACGGATTAGAGTTCAGAGGAGGAGAAGATTCACAGTCGTTTGGATAGGACGCAACCTGTGGGTCAGGTCTTGGGTGGAGTTCGTTAACTCCGTCAGCACAAATAAAAGGCGAACCTTTCTCGGTCAGAAGAGACTCGTCACCCCTCTGCTCAGTTGACTGACACCTCTTCCGTGAGTGTGACACGAATTCAGACCACATCCCTTGTCCAGAGCTATCGCTCTGCCTCTCTTTTAAGACAACTCATTTGGTCTGAAGGAGGCTGAATAGCAGTGGCAAAAGACAGAAGAAAACACCACAGGGTTTAATTTAACATTAAATTAAAACAACCCACATTAAACATACTTCTTGTGTCTGTGGGAAGTTAGAGGGTAGCTCAGGCTACCTAGAACTCTGTCTCTCTACTCCATCGCCTTAATACCTCAATACTCCTTCTGTCAGTGTGTCTCCTCCATCTCCCACTGAGGCAAAGAGGAAGTCAAAATTTTGTTATAGGAAAGTGGAATGAATAGGTATTAAAATTACACAAAATGCAACCACAGTGCAATATTTTAAAATGGTGATTGTGCTGGCCCTGAAGCGTATCAAGTTGGCCTAAGTACGTGAGGCCCTGGATTTTATCTAGAGAACCGAAAAGTAGAAAGTGAAACAAAACTTTGAAAACCTCCTTTGTTTTCTCTTTTGGAGTACTTGAAGCCAGGACCTCATAGGAGCCAGCCCTCTGTATTCCCTAGGTTGACCTTGAACTTACTCGGCAGTTTAAGCAGACTTTGAACTTCTGGTCTTCTTGCCTCCAGCTTCTTAAATAGCCAGGATTACAGGCTGACTCCATTGGGCCGAGCTTAAAAACATCTTGAAAAGTTCTAAAATTACCCTTTCTCAAGCAATTTATAAGATGTATACGTTGATATTTAAACAAGTACGCTTAACGACGTGACTGTCACAGCATGGGATTGAAGAGAAACAAACCGGTTGCCTGTTCCCTTCACACAACTGATACCTAACTCATTGTGTAACTAGTAATGTTTCCTCAGTGAATGTAGATTTAGTTAGTTAATGAACATGGTCAAATGGTCCTTGTTTGTTTAAAGTCAGGCGAGTTGGGATCTGAAACCATGTTAGTGGAGTATTCATATTCTGTCATAGAAGCTGGAGAGATGTGTCAGTCATTTAAAAGCTTTTGCTGCTCTTGAAGAGAACTGGAGTTCAATTCCAAGCACCCCCAGATGATGCAGTTAGCCATAATGCCATCCCTAGGAGATCCAGTATCCTCTTCTCACTTCCAAGGACATCCACATGCACGTTTTACACTCACATATGGTCACCCTCTCATCCAGACAAACTTTGTAAGTTAAACCTTGCTTATAGTAAATGCATTGGCAAATCTTACATTTGAAATGACGATTTCCGGAAAGATTATGTGACATCACAGATTGTTCATTTGAGAAATATTGTTTCACTGGTATACGGGGATTTCGTAAATGCCACTGTATTTCATAAATCACATCTAGCAAAGGCATCTGTGAATATCACTCCTAAGCTTATCAGAAAAGTCCATCTCTACAGCTTGGAAAACGATCAGGCTAGCGGGACAGATTTGCATCTTTCATTAGGTTATGATTTTTATCAGGGCATTCGTATGCTATCGTTGACAGTATCTCTCACTAGCTGTCTTCCTTGAAGTGACTGGCCCATCTATTCATTTGTTACGGAATGGCTCTGCAAAGCCCAAAGTCCTACCACACTGTGTCTGTCCGCTGCTCCTGAAGTAGAGATAAAATTCATGGGAGGAGCATATAGATCAGCTCCCGACAATAACAGTTCACAAGTGTTTTCAGCAAGAGAGCGCTGCACAGAGTTGAACTGCACACATGTGTGCATGTGCACGTATGTAATGTATGCACATAAGTATGTGAGCATGCCTTTGTCCACGTACACAAAGACCAGAGGCAGATGCAGATGTGAGAGAACTTTCTCTATTGCTCTTGGCCTCATTGACCTGAGACAGGATCTCTACAGCTGTGTGTTTTAGCAATGCCAGCTTACAGTTAGCTCCGGGATCTGCGGTCTCTGCTCCCACGTGTTGGCATTTAAGGATCTGTTGGGGATTTGAACTCAGCTCTCACTCTTGTGTAGCAAGCTCTCTTGCCCACAGAGTCATCTCTCCAGATGTTGCATTTCATTTTTGATGCACTTCCCCTTTGTCATAAAATAGCATTAACTATACATATTCAGAGATTTGGATTTTATGAGTTTTCATCATTCTTGAAAGACATTTTTAATGGAAGTCAGTGGTTTTCAGATTTCTGCATGTTTTATGTTGTTTTTGTTTTTCTACAAGCAGAAGGAAGTTGGGCCATGCGACATGCTTGGTGCCATTGCCTTACTACTAGGTGTTAGCAGCTTTGTATGCCAACCCTTTTTTATTTTCAGTACAAATGTCAACACTGTGAAAAAGGCAAATAATGTCTTGGTTTTATTTTTGAAAAGAGATTTTAGTTTGCAACCCACCCCCACCTCCAGTATGGTCTATGGACACCCTAAGGTCTGCTGCCTTGACACTGAAAAACTGCTCTAGAAATACAAAGCATAAGGGAGAGAGAGGACCGAACACAGATTTTTCAGGGGTGTTCAGTGCATGTGGTCACAGAGAAAGTGTGGCCTTTTCAGAGTACTCTTTTAGAACGAGGAGACATGACTCAAAGTCTATGACTCACGGATGTAGCCCTGGCTAGCCACTAACTCACAGTAATCCTCCTGACTCGGCTCCTGAGTGCTGGGATTATAGGTGTTTGAATGTTTTTTGGTGGTGGTGGTAGGACTGGGCTCTAGTCCCTATAATCCTGAGAACTGAAAGAGTGTGACACATACTATTAAATATTTAAATATTAAAAAATTCAAACTAGAAACAGATGGATTATAAGGCACTTCAAGGACTCTTCCTCACATGAGGGAATATCTGGGTTCTTCCCAGAGGGCCCAAGGGTAGAAATTTCTGTTCTACACTGGGGGCACTTTTGTGATGTTTTGACTCATTCTTCCTTAGAGCAATTAAGCTCATCTGTACTGCTCTGTGGCTGGACCAAATGCTGTCCTGTTGGTACAACAAAGCACTCTAAGGTGTCACACAGTGATAACAATTCCTGCTGTGGGTGCCAGGCACATTCCCAAGTATCTCTCACAGATGCAGCGTCTCAGAGCAGCGTGAGTGTGAAGTGAGAATGGAGAAACAGGTCATGTCTAATGTTTATGACCAGCTTCCTTGGGTGGATGGTAGAGCTGGGGGCAACAGGGATGGGCACAATTAACGAGTATTTTCTTAGTCCCTACCACAATGCTGATCACTAATATAAATCCACCACCTTGAGTAAATGCATAGCAATCTTACACAGTCGTCATAGTATCCCTACTTGTGAGCCTACCCAGACATAATACCATTGCATTGATGTTATCTCAGTGGCTCTAGCTCAATAGCTCTACTATTATCCATATGCTTCTGATTGGTCTCAAAGTAGAAAAGTCACTGCCCATGGTTTCACAGTAGGTTGAATGGTGGAAATGTGTACAAATTCTAGTGAGTTTGTCACGAACACTTTAGATATTTCCTTTCATGGTGTTTTAATATTAGGTTAATGTAACTATATAATTTAAACTTAGGTACTTTTAAGAGCGAAAACAGGTACTATCAATAATTGTGTCAGAGCAAGAAACATAAACTGGATTGTACCAGAAAACCTGGAATAAAGATCTACCTTATGATTAGACAAACGTTACTAAGTGCCATCAAACTTCTGAAAAAATAAGTGCATCTACACACATCTTTACTTAGAAATATTGACTGAACAGTATATATGCACACACATGAAGAAATACGTATACTTCTCTCTATGTGTCTGTATATGTCTCTGCCTGCCTCTCTCTCTCTCCTTCTCCCTCACACACACACACACGTGTTCATACACACAAGATAGTGGCTGGTCATTTCCTATTAAATAAATAGAAGGAAGAATGCCCCTGAGTGTGATTAATATTAAAGAAATAAGTTTTTCTAGAAATTTAAAATTAAGATTAAACAATCAGCATCATTTGATATATATTTTGTACACAATGAAACAGAAGTCTCACACGAGAGTCTAGAGGGGAATAACGAGAGTTTAGAAAACGAACTCGGCATTAAAGTTAATGCACGTGACAAAGAGCTTACTGACTCAGAGGAGAAAATCCCAAGAAATGTCTTGCATACTTGACGATTTCAAAAATAATGCTATGCCATTAGGAACACTTTTCACATAACTGTGGCTCCACCTCCCTCCAAATACAGGTATGGGCAAGCTTTCTTTCTTCTTTTATAGTTGCTTTTACTTCAATATATCCTAAGTCTTCACTTTGTTCCAAGAAAAGAATAGCTGTAATTTCTTTTGTTTCTTTTTCTTTGATACAAGCCTTCTCCCCTCCCAGTTTTTGACCTGCTCTGTTCGGTCTTCCTTTCTGTTCTGGTTTGCTCTCTTTCCCTCTGCAGTGAATTTACACAAAGTTAGGCAACTGACACTGTGACGTTGGTTGCTTCTGACCAGGTTTGTTTTCTAAAATAAGCTGATTTAGAAAAATAGCATTTGATTTTTCTTCTATAAAATAAGTACTATAAACATTTGACCAACCAGAGCATTCAAAAAGCAAGCAAACAAAAGCAGAGGAAAAATATTACATTTGTTCACAAGCAGTTGGGTTTTTCTTTTTTTTGTTGTTGTTTTGATTTTGATTCTTTAGGGATATGTATTCATATGGGGCAGTGTGTACTAACTTGAACAGACATTAGATCTCAGTAAGATAGACTACGGAACAGTCTCACTGGCCCGACATTTTCTTTTCTTTTTTAACATCATCGGTCAATACTTTAAAACCACCCTTCTAGAGTCTTATTGCTTGGCTGGACATTTTAAAAGGAGACTTTTCTCCTGACTGTGTTTGAACTAATTTGCCATCTTCTGAGGAAGGGTGTACTGAACACTAAGCTTGGCACAATATCTGTGCTCTTCCCCACAATTTACCTTCAGAAGAAGGAGACAGACATACACAGAGCTGCAGAAGATCTCACTATTGGATTCTTGGAAGGAGTATGCTTTACCTCTCTGTTTATTCTTGCATTAGCTTTTCATGGGGCCAAAAGCACAAGACCTATTGAGGAACAGAAGTCAAAGGAAGCAGAGCTCCTTGGCCCACTGTGCACACTAGGAGGACTTGCTTTAGCTAATAGCTGAGGTTTGAGGCTGAGAGTAACAAGAAGAACAAGGTGCTGTTCTCATGGGTACCACTCAGCTTGCAGTGCTGACTTGGGACTAGATGGCCTTATCACTCTAAAGCACCAAGACACTGCAACTGTTTAGTATTTCATATGAAAATGAAACAGAGGAGCCAAGGCTGAGCTCAGTTGATAAAGTAAACACTGGTGTGCCCAGAGCCCCAAGTTCAATCCCAACACAGCCTGAACTGGTGTACTGGAACACATCTATAATTCCAGCACTCTGGAAGTGTAAAACTGAGGATCAGACATACAAGATCATCTTCAGTTATCTAGTAAGAAGATGCAAGCATGAGAAGGGAAGAAGGATGCTTAGAGAACGATATTCTACTGACGCCATTCACTTAGTCTCCAATACGAAGAAAGGTTCATTCATAATAAGTAAAGTTGCTTGGCTGAGCCTCCCAATTCCTGCACATGACACCCAACATGGGAAGGAGAAAAGCCAAGGGGGACAGGTCTGCACCAAATCAGTCCCACAACAGACTTTGAACAACTTCACTTGGTTCTGTGGGGGATAGGACCACTGTGCAATGGGTCAAACAGTGATAATAACATGGTTCGGTCTGTCATGAGTACTGTATTAGCTCCTGTTCACAAACCATCCAGCCCAGGACCTGACAGACGAGGTCTGCATTCATTGGATATTTTCATCCTTCTTGATGTCATTAGCTCACGTCAGAGTTTTATAATCCAGCAATAAACTAGAAAACCTCTTTTTTTTCTCATCCCTACGTGGTTGTCACTAAGGGAGAAAAAAACAAAATATCTCGGTAAAAAATAGGCACATTATAATCAACTGTGATTCATCAGGATCATACGAAGAACTGTCCAACGCCAACACCAACAAAATTAGAATCTACAACCTATACTAAACTGGCCTAAAACCACCAAAAGCAGCATTAAAAGATTAAAAACACACAAGAAAATCAATATCTGTCCCCAAAAGTATATATAGAAGGTAAGGTACATTTTGTGGTGTTTATGAGCAAGAGTGGAGAGAAGGACATTGTCTGAAGTCATCGAGAACACTGAATGTAGAGTCAAGTCAAACTTCATAAATCAGCATTTAATTTTCAAAAACATAGGGCAAGGGAATTGTTGTTACCATAGGGCCATGAGGACCTGAGTTTCAACCTCAGCATCCCATCTAAAAGGCAGGCACAATGTGTGCCTGTCAACCCTAACTGGGGGTAGTCAAGGACAGGGAATTCTAAAGCTCCTGGGTCAACTGGTAAGTCAGTCTAGAAAAACAGCAAGCTTCAGTTTCAATGAGAGACCCTGTCTCCAAAGGAAAAAAGAAAGAAAGAAAGAAAGAAAGAAAGAAAGAAAGAAAGGAAGGAAGGAAGGAAGGAAGGAAGGAAGGAAGGAAGGAAGGAAGGAAGGAAGGAA
>NC_022022.1:50119348-50143172 GCF_000317375.1 Microtus ochrogaster
ACACACACACACACACACACACACACACACACACACACACACACACGCGCGCGCATCACAATTCTCACTCTTCCTCTTTAAATAAGGAGAGCAGAGTTACCTCACAGGACTGTTCTGAAGCCTGTACCGGATATGACTTGAAGGTGATTGTCGAAGCCTGTGGAAGGACTTAGTGCCCCTACAATAAGTGTGGGCCTTGCTTTTTTTCCACTGTTGATTCTTGTCATTCTTCTGGTTTTGTTTCTGGCTGTCATTCTGAATTATCAGGACTTCCCAAGGTGGGGGCTGAAAATGGACGCTCCGAGGACACTTGGGTGCGTTCAGCTATTCCAAGAGAAAGGCCTTTTACATGACAGGTGGGAGCCAGTTATGTATGACTTTCTGAAGTAGTTTCCGGGAACCCCTGGACCCCTGGCCGCATTTTTCTCTCCTTTGGAGAGAGCCACACCATGGTTCCCTGCAGGTTAACTACAAATCAAATGCCGTGTGTCATGTTTTGACATTTCCCTTTCAGAATTCATCTATCTGAGGCATAGTTCATGTGACTAATCTTGTTTGATTTGGCATGAGGTGAACTGTAGGTATGCTTCCTATTTTGACTAAAACTATTGAACATAGCAAAGGGAATATCCCACGCGTGTTAGTCATCCCTGGGTACAAATGCACACAGGCCTGGAGTTCAGCTGCTCTTGCAGGATAATGGATCGCCACAATACCTCAGGTTTAAAGCACATACTTGGTTTGCATGCTGGCTTCGCCTGGAGATGTCTGTCACTGTTGTGAGAGTTTTGGGTTTCCTCTTCCCAGTGCCTGGATTCTCCATTGACACAAATGGGAATTTCACAGGACAATATATGGAACTCAGATGACAGTAGCAGGAGAAAAATGCATTTTATATGCTGCCCGACAGAGCATTTTTCTTGACTGTTTCTGTTATAGTCATTGACGATTGTTGAGAAAGGCAGATTTGCAAACTTGAAAACATATGTTCTCTGGAGGCCAGCGTTTCAAAAACATACCTTTACCCTTACATGTCATCGCAGATTACACGAAAGAATAATTATAGATCAATCTACATAATTTTAATTTTGTGGTTAGTTGATTATAAAAGCATACCTCCCTGGCCCTACCAAGGGTTTGGAGGATGTGAGTTGCTTTTCCTTCAAGCTGAAAGAACAGCAGTTCTTCCAAAAGATGGGTAATGTTTTTTTTAAAAAAACAATGCAAAACTTGCCCCTTAACAAAACTAAAGGTACGATGACCTCTTTTGTAGTTCATGTTCACACTTGAGTCATCATCTATAGAGCAATAAGCTGTTAAAATGCAGTGCTCAGAATAACCTGTAAAAAGAAAACCACAAAGCCCGTTTATATGAATGACCCAGTGTCAAAGTGTATCATAGTATCTTTTGGGTGCCCTGTTCATCATTTTGCTGACTGAGAAAAAAAAAAAAAGAAAAGTCCTTGATGTGTTTTGTATCCATGTCATTATCTGTAAAAATATGAACGGACAGAATTTTCATACAAATCCTGATGGAGAGCCGGGCCTTTCTTGCACGGTCAGCTCTGTCTGCTATCCCCACCTCCCCAGCCTGGTCAGGACGGCAGTTGCCACTTCCTAACAGCAAGTTCTCTTTCATACAGAAAAGTATAATTTTGAGCTATAAAATGAGCACAAGTATTTTTCTATTACTCCGGATGCGTCTGCTTGCTGAGTTTACATGGAAAGTCTAGCAGGCGGTATTATTAAATGGCCTCAGAAATTAGCCCCAAAACAATTATCTTGGTTTAGCTAGGGGAAAGAAACTGACACCAGTGGCTTAATGAAAAGAGCGTTTGAGGTTTTGTGATTGAATATCGGTTGGACACCTCTATAGCTATTAACCCTTATGGGCAGGATTTCAGATTTTTTTTTAATTATTTTTAATTGAATTGTTTTTGGAAAACAGCAGATTAAGAACTGTCTTCTCCCCGGTGACAGTAAGGGATCCAAGGGCAAACTGTGAAATAATGGGTTCTTTCAAAGTTTGCTTTAAACCTCACTGTACTGCAAGGTTCAACATAAATTAGTGCTTCGTATTTAATAGATTTATAGAAATACTAAGCAGGAGAGAATCTCTCCAGTAACATAATCCACCACCCATCCCTTATAATCGTCTTTTTCCCCCAACACCCAGGGCTTTCTTTGTATTTTGCAACAAAAGCGTCTTACACTCTCTAGAGAATATTCCAGAGTAACTAGTTTTTTTTTTCTTCATTTTGCTCTCTTCCCCTTATAGTACCAGAATGTTGGCGTTTGCAGGATTGCTTTCTTACTATAGTTTTGACCACTCCAAATAATGTCTCTTTGGTATTTGCTATTCTCAAATATTTGTTGGCTCTTATCATGTCAAATCTTAAAAGTTCCTTGGTCAGTTGCTTTAATCTTTCCCCCCAAGCCCCTTTCCCAACCTCGCCTCCCTAGTCACCTCATCATTCAAAGCAGTTTTCTCTTAACTCTCTCCAGCCGTCCCTGTACTGCTGGAATCAAGCTTATCCAAGCTAAATGCACTTTTCCAGGTGGGTCATATATCACTCCCCAAGTCTGAGATGTGATGGCTCTTTGTACACAGCCCAGATGCTCCTGGGGTTCATCTTTTTTTTCCCCTGATCATTGTCAGCACATTGGCTTCAAGTGTGTTTGAACGTCTCCCACTGATTCCTGAGGGAGTCGTCCTGTAAACAGGCAATCTTCTACCTTCTGGCCTGTGAAAGTCTGAACAGCAGAGCAAACAAGATTTTGTGAGCTGCGTCATGAAACACATCCAGGTACCCCATCCCTTCTCCTGCCATCTGCAGAAACAAATCTATTTTCTTGGCGTTTCTTTTTCTGTTCACTGTGCTTTCCTGTGGAAATATCATGACCATGCACACAGACAGCACCGCTGCTGAGACCATCAGAGTGAAAGCAGAGAGCGCAGCTTGGCTTAGGGACCATGGTTCTCCTCTATGTGCAACAGATGCTCAGAAAATGTCCCTGAAAAGGCCTTCACTGAAAGGAAAGTGGGGGTTATGTAATGACAGTAAGCCGGTTCTTTACATTTGGTCTGCTCCTTCACTCTAAATCACTGAAGTCTTTCCCTGACCATCCAAATAGTTCATAGTAGGTGAAAAGAAAAGGGAAATTAAGTATGATATCCATAATTTTAGTCATGTATAAATTTCTTTAGGCAATGTCATTAAGAGTACTACTCTAAGCTGAGCAAGAGAATACACATCTGTAACTCCAGCTACCTGGGAGGCCTGAAGCTGGAGGATTACAAGTTTAAGACCTGGGAAGGCTATAGAGTGAGTTCACATCAATTTCAGCAACTTAGTGAGACCCTGTGCAAATCCAAAAAGAAAGAAGGATGTAGCTCAGTGAAGCACTTACTTAGCACGCTTATATTCGCTCCCCTGGAAATATAAATAAATGAATGACTATCCCTCGACATAAAGGACTGTCTAGTGCAGTCATTAGATAAAGTAGGCTTCGCCAAAATCAACCAAAAGGCACTTTAAGCATGTAACAAATATTCTCCATCACCCGCCCAGTGAAAAGGAAATCTAGTAAATCTAAGTGCCCAGTAAATGTGGGGGGAAATGTCCTCCAAGTTTTATAGACCAGTATAAATATATATCATATTACAAGATCCTAAGAAGCTGTCAGTTATAATAAACCCCTCTCTCTGATTACAGTATTTCGGGAAGTAAATTATTTATCTTTGCTGTCAGACAATAGCATCCATGTATCTGTATAATTCCATATGACTCTCCTCTTTGAACTTCCGTCAAAATTTGACTCAAGTCCTGCTTCTTTGCCTCAGAGTCACTTTGGTGCCTTGCAGGCCATATCAATTAGATAGACCACTTTTTTTCAATTTATGCATGTTAAATTCTGCCAATATTCCCTCAGTTGTACATCAGAACCACAGACCTGACCCATGTTATCTTGAGCAAAAAGGAAACATGCTAGCTTTCATAGCTTACAGATATAATTTTCATTCTGCTAAGAGTCGTTCTCTTCCATCTTGTACTCATGTGGCATCCCCCAAGGAAGAAGTAACTCTCCAATTGCCTCTGCTCTCTGTAATTTCAACAGCCATGAGAACATCTCCCCCTTGTATTCCCAAAGTCACAGACCTGATTCTTACTGACCCGAGCTGAGTTCCAAGTCCCTTAATGAAAGGTCAGTCACGTGGGATCTTCCAAGTTTTATTGAAGCTCCATAGTTTGGTCCAAGAGAACTTTCTGGGATGAGGGCAGTTAGATGTAACTTGAATCTCCCAGTACTACAGCCATGAGTCATTTGATGCTGTTGTTGCTTGAAATGTGCCCAATATGGCAAAGGAGACATTGTGAATTTTATTTGGGGAATTTTAATATAAGGAAAATAGATGTGATTGTGTATACAGTGCTAGAGTTTGAGTTTTGGAACAATCCACTTGAGTTCATAGCTTGTGGAATGGGCTTGAAAGAGGCACTCCTATTTTTCCACCCCAGGGATATCTAGATGCCAAAAAATAGTGTCATACACACACACACACACACACACACACACACACACACACACACACACACACACACTTCTAAATACTCCAAACTTGAGAGGTTAGCAACTATTTTTTTAAATTCCTTTTGCTTTTTTCAAGACAGGATTTCTCTGTGCAACAACCCTGGCTGTCCTGGAACTCTTTTTGTAGACCAGGTTGGCCTGGAATACACAGATCTACACTTATCTCTGCCTCCCAAGTGCTGAGATTAAAGGCATGTGCCAACCCCCTCCTGGCATTACCAACTTATGAAATAATGGTTGAACTTCCTGTTATGTGGTTCATACAATGTACCATACAAATTTTCTGTTGCTTTGTTCTTTCTGAATTAAAATGAATACAGAAAGGATTATGGACATAAAGTTTGGTTTTTAGGATTCACCATGTTAAGTTTTTGTTCAGCATCTCCTGCCTTTAACTGAATTAATGTTTTTCTATAAACATTCTTTTTAGAGGCTATAGTGGAAGGTCTTCCTACATATTCCATTTATCTGTATAATTCCATATGACTCTCCTCTTTGAACTTCCGTCAAAATTTGACTCAAGACCTGCTTCTTAGCCTCAGAGTCACTTTGGTGTCTTGCAGGCCATATCAGTTAGATAGACCACTAATGATGTTTCTCACTAAGTAGCCCACGCTAATCTCCAATGTCTAACCCTCCTGCCTCTGCTTCCGGAGTGCCACAGTTACAGGTGTTCTTTAATTCCTCACCAATCTCCCCACTCAGCCTGTACTTTTCAAAGAAAAAATTAAAAGGCAATAGATGGGACACAATTTAAGTTCATGCATTTTCCTTACAACAGACTCAGCCAAAGACAAAAAATAATTATTATTTTCTAGTCACTGTCAGCATCAAACATGTACAATGATAATCCTGCCAGGGTCCTCTCCCAGGGTCAACCCTGGCTTCAAGGGCACCTAGTGAGTTTGAGGACAGCAAGAGTCATATGAGTCCCTGTCTTTAAAAACAAACAAACTAAGACAATTAGGAAAAAAAGAAAAGTTATCCAAAATGTCAACATACAGCCTTGACCATCTTTGGCTTTCGTCTGTGTTTCTGATGGTATTAATATTATTTTGAGTTCTTTTGGCAGTGGGCTTTTCTTAGTTCTGGAAAATTGAGTCCAGAGCCTCCCACATGCCAAGCACCTACTAAACATTGAGCTACGCTTCCTCTATCTATGTGCTCTTCCTAGGAGGAAACCCATGGTAGAGACTCCTTGGCAACTTCTCTTCCCCTGGCAATGGCAGCACAGCATGCTGAATGACTGAGTGGTCCTTCTATTACGAGCATCCAACGTCTGTCTGAGAAAGGCAATGATGTTGTTAAAAGGATGTGGGGTTTCTTCAGCATTCTGGCAGGGATTTTATTTACTGCTGAATATCTGAGCCTGGAACAGTATCTGACATCTGGGATACATTCAATAAGTGTTTGCTGAGTGCATATTGATGCGGTTCCCTGCGAATTTCAGGCAGGCAAGCAGGAGATGAACTCATTTCTTTAAATTCTCGTCAACTCTGAGACTTTTGATTTATCTTTAGAGTTGTAGACAGAGGATGGTGTCTCATTACAGATTTATTTTAACTTATTCCTCTTGAAAGTACAAGTTGTGTCAAGTCATGCTTATTTGGGCAAAAACAATTTCTATACACTAAGAAACTTGTAGCTTTGAATTTTGGCTGAATGTCACAAAACTTTAAAGTTTTGACTAAAACAAAATCCAATTATGTGCTTGAAATCAGATTCTGGTCTAGAAAAAAATCATGTGACCTACAGAAGTTACTGGACATCTTTTATCTCATTGCTGCTTTTTGAGAGATAAATAGCCCATGGGAGGCTGAGGAAGGAAAATAAGACCTACTTACAGGCTGTAGAGTTAGTTCAAAGCCTGCCTGAGCAACTAAATAAGAGCCTGTCTCAAAACGAAGAGTAAGATGAGGGCTATGAAGGTGTGCCACAGCTTGGTAGAGCTCTTGCCTAACATGTATGAGGCCCTGGGTTCAATCCCAAGGACACACACACACACACACACACATATGCATATATATGTCTTGTGAGTTTGTTTTAACAAATTCCCAAAGAGAGAAACCTAAAAGACGAAGTATCTGTCCCTGATATGGAAATCTTCCTCCTTCATCAAAATTTTACCTTTACTCCATATCCTACGTTGAACTCACAATCTAGTACTTAGGCAAAACTTGGAATTTCTATGCAAACCCTAGAGACTAGAGGTGCAGCTTAGTGGCGGACCACTGGCCGAGCATGCACAAGACTGGAGAGTTTATCCCAGCACCTCGCCTTTGCCCCAATAGAGGAAATCTCCAAGTTCAGAGGAAAGAAGGTAGAAGCTCCTGATAAAACTTACGGGACATTATGGGGGCAACCTCTCTAGAACATCTGCTCAATTCCCTTGATGCCAGCCCTTCTCCTCTTGCACTTGCCCCCACTCAGTTTCCCTCTGGGGACCGCTGGCTTTTCCGAACTCTTTCTTCTTTAGCACAAACCTGAACCTTATAGGCCTTAATAATC
The DNA here is from genome assembly GCF_000317375.1 of Microtus ochrogaster. NCBI lineage: Eukaryota > Metazoa > Chordata > Mammalia > Rodentia > Cricetidae > Microtus > Microtus ochrogaster. Next base: position 50,126,450 of record NC_022022.1, read on the forward strand.
TGTGCTCCTATTTCAAGTTCGCTGAAAAAAGTGAATCAGGTTCACTTTCCTTGGGCATGGGTATTGCTCCTCTGCCTCAAGTCCGAAATACCCTGAGAGCAGGGAAGGGTCATGGAGTTCAATATGGACCAAGAACTAACTCATCACTGACTTGCGGGTACTTCCAAAGATCTACAAGGATTATAGCTTCCTCTAAGGGGCTATGTCACAATGCTTGCATTTGTTAGATAATGGTGATCAAAGGGAGCCAAAAAAGGCTTCCTACCATATAGTAGTAATTCAAGACCTGAGGAATATATACTTTTAATAATCCTACAGACATTACTGGTTTTTAATTATTTATGGTAATTAGGAAACTCTAAACACATCGGTTTTAATTCTAATGCTAAAATTTTCTGTGTTTACTTTTCAATTTAAATGTTTTGCTGTTTGCCTATGCTGGGCATCTTGGATTCTACAGAAGCAATTATAAGAGCAACCCCCTCCCCACCAACTTGATGTTTTTGTTCTAAATATAAGGCCCCTCTTTGTGGTTAGTTTTTACTACGCATCTGTATGTAAAAATTTTAGTAGCTGTTTTCTTATAGTACTTTTCTGCCCTAAAGGAGCTGACTTTTTAAAAAATTAAAGAAACACAATTACCACTTGAAATGCCACATTTCAGGCATTTTTTTTTTTATAACTCATTATTATCTATGCATTCTATAGGGGGCAAAATGACGAAACTGGAGCCAGGGATGTTGCTCAGATGATAGAGGGCATGGCGAGTGTGCCCAAAGGCAGAGTACGCATGCCTAACATTGCCCAAACCAGGTATGGTGGTGTGGGCTTGTAACTTAGAGGCTAGGGGAACAGAAGTTCAAAGTCACCCTTAGCTACATGGTGAATTTGTGTCTAGCCTATGCTGCATGAGACACTGCCAAAAGCAAACAAAAAGAACCACACTAGCAAAATGGCTAATCTGAATTAGTGATTTGATAAGTCCATATCAAATCTTTTTTCCTTTTGCGGTCCATGATATATTTTTTTTATTCTTTAGATTCAGTTGTTGTCAAACTCTGTTATAAGGTAAGCTAAGCCATTTTCTCATTCTCATTTAAGTTCTGAGATTAATCTTCCCAATTTTGTTTAGAATTTGTTTTTAAGGGAATTTATTTTAAAGGTGTGGCAGCCTTTGATCCTAACACTGGGGAGCCAGAAGCAGGTGGATCTCTGTGAGTTTGAGGCCAGCCTAGTTTACAAAGCTAGTTCCAGGACAGCCAAGGCTATTACTAGAGAAACCCTGTCTTGAAAAACCACACACACACACACACACACACACACACGCAGAAATAATTTACTCAGGTCACACCTGTGAACACTTGAACACTACAGTGTTTAAATCAAGCATGGCCATTGTTAATGAGAAGCAGTCTGACCACATTCTCTAGTCCTTGTAGTATGTGATGAATGTCCAGGAATAGCCATGTTGGGTTTCATTGCTTCTATTGTTCGGATTTCTGTCCAAGTTGTGGAAACACAAGAGAAATGAAAGCCTCCTTTAATGATTGATGGGACTCACCTTTCACCTCCATGAGCATCCAGTCCAAAGCCAGCCACAGATGTCACATCTACCCATACACTCTTTAATCCCGAGGTCCTAGGAAGCCAGGACTGTCAGCACAGACTCAAGCAAGAGCCCAGCTCTGTGGTCTCTAAATTTTTCTAACTAGAAGATCCCAAATATATCATAAATGTGTTTAAAGAATTCCACGGTTGCACATACCTTTTTTTTTATGTATTTTATACCGCTTTAACCAACTGCTTTATTTTATCTCATTTTCAGAAATCTGCCACCATATCTGCAGAGGCTGAACTATCAGCTGCACTTTATGTGAGCAGAGAGATTAGCATGCAAATTTCTGATTTCCTAGTTATAACAGCACCTACTCTAGTCCAAAATGTGTAAAGTGTCATTTATTTAGTTAACACACAGTTCTGAATGCTTCAAACAAGGCAAAAACCACCAGCCCGAAAAGCATAGTCTTGATGTGCAAGCCCCTCCTACCTTGAGGATGCAGATAACAGAAGGCTTATGCTGTTTTTCTCTTCTTAGTAGTGAAGAACAATCTTCAATAGTGATTGGCTTGTTTCTCTATTTCTCCTAAGGTATAGAGACAGAACCTGTGATTTCAAAGGAAACCCCTTCTATGCTATCACAGTCACCCTTTCTGTGATTCCGGTTGGGCAAAATTAGAAGTGTATTTCCCCAAGCTGCACTGAAACCATCTGCTTATTACGACTTCCTCAGCATCTCCCTCGCAGGTGGCTATGCTGTGAACAATGGCTAAGAAGGGCTGTGTGGGCAAGTACAGTAATTTGACTTTAGGAAGTGATCATCTGAGTCAGCCTCACTCCTAGTGGGGCTCAAGGTTATTATTTACAGAAATGAACCCATGTGCTACGTTTAATACACTCTTAGAACATTGGCACACACACTAAATCATGCTTGCTCCTTTAAGTGTTTCTATGTTACACACTTTCAAGAGAAATACTTTCCATTGGGGCTAGAGAGATGGCGCAGCAGTAAAACCACTCGGGGGCTCTTGCAGAGGACCAGAGTTTGACTCCCAGAACTGACATGGGAGGCTCAAAACCACCTGCAACTCCAGTTTCAGGGGACCCAATATTCTCTGCGTGTCTCTGTAGGCAACCCACTTACATGTAACATAACAAACACACATAAATTTTAAAAACTTATTGAAAAACGTTTTTCATGTGATTTTTCCTGCCTTCTTCTAAAAAAATGTTTTGTTTGTTTGATTTTGTGAGGACAGGGTTTCTCTGTGTAGCCCATGTTGTACTGAAATTTGTTCTATAGATCAGGCTGAGCTTGAACTAAGGGTTCTGCCTGCTTCTTTCCCCTGAGTGCTGGGGTTAATGATATGTGCCATTACAGCTGGCTTCCTTCTTCAAAATTTGATTTTAAATGTATGTTCTTCAACAAGAAACATTTCAAAACAAGTACTGTGAGTTTGTGCCTCTTTTTGAAATTATCTTAATATTTCAATTACTCTTTGATTCTTACTGCAACAGATATATTGTGCTCATATCAACTTTTAATTGCTTTATGACCCACAATGTAGTGTGTGTGTGTGTGTGTGGCCAGTTATAACTTCATTTCACAAATGTTCTAGTCTGAACTTTTATTTGCTTATTTATTGATTGATTTTTCACTGAACCTAGGGCCTTGTGCATGCTGAGCAAATCCTGAACTCCTTTGCCATCTCTTTGCATTTTTGATAGTTCTTACTTTCTGCCCGCGGCAGCATGGCCTAGGTGTCCTGGGTTTTACTTTGATTCTGAGTTTTGCTCAATGACTTTTCCTACCATTCATCACTATTGACTAAGCAAAAAAAAAAAAAAATACATACATATATATATATATATATGTGTGTGTATGTATTTTTCCCAGATGGGGGAGGGGTGTTTCTACACCATTCAGCTGGTTCCTCCACTAAGGATCACTTACTAGTATCTAATACTGTGCCCAGACCCTTGAGACAACGGACAGAAGAGAGAGAGAGAGAGAGAGACAGAACCCTGCGGTGCTTATGCTCTAGAAGGAGATTCCTTGATCAAAGTATTTGAGGCCTGATGCTAATATGCTCTCTAGAGACACTAGAGTATCACTAGCTTGTCTCTCTTGATTTTCTCAGTAGCCAACTCCTTGCTGTTTACACAGTCAAGGGGCACGCAGGTTTCATTGACTGTGAGAAATCCATATTTTCAAAGTGAAGCGAGCACTGGATCACTTATTCCTTATTTTAACCTTGGAGCAGGTCAGAGTCAGCGCAGAGGAAAGGAATGCTGCTGGCTGCCAACTATTGTTAAGAGAACACAATGTGCAATCCACCCCCGCAGCCCTCTTTGATGTATTCCCTAAAATCTCTAGGTATGCCAGCTGTAAGAAATCCATCAGATGAATAGCTTGACAATAAATATCGGTGAAATTATCCTCGCCGGAGAAATGCTTGAGATGAGGTAGGCTCCTTTAGCTCGGCTCGTCTTGGAGTTCTGCTGATATCATTACTAATAAATACTTCATGTTAACTGTGTATCACTTACATGCCAATATAAACTTAAAGACATAATGAAGACCAAGACAACGGTAACAGAAACAGGTATTAACAGATCCTTTAAGCCCAGTTCCTTCACCGAAATCCAGAAACAATGAGACAGTGAATGAACTACCGCAACAGCTGTGATTGTTGTAACGCCCTATTGAGAAGACAACACTTGGGAGTTTTGGACCTTTTAAAGGTAGCAAATAAAAAGATGTAGCTGGGTGGTGGTGGCACACACCTTTAATCCCAGCACTAGGGAGGCAGAGGAAGGTGGGTCTCTGAGTTCGAGGCCAGCCTGGTCTACAGAGAAAGTTTCAGGGCAACCAGGACTACACAGAAAAAGCTAAATTAATAAATTAAAAGCTTTATGCTTATGAAAAGTAACTATTAGAATTTGCTAGCTGAGAATGCTAGATAAAACACAAATCAACAATAGGTCTCAAACTGAGATAAAGTGAACGTTCATGATTCATTTTAGGGTGTTTATTTCACTCTCTTACCTAAAATATTCAGTTATCAATTATATATCTTTCTCTGCTTTTAGCTCAATCTTATGAAAGCAAGGAGTTCTAGTAATGGGGAAAAGCAAACACAGTTACCTTGTACTAGTGACTTCTTTGTCTGCTTCACACGCTATGGTATAAAAGGTCATGGCTCTCTCCTCAGCCCTGTAATCAAGAAAAACTGAGGTCTGGAGAGGTGTAAGTAACATTCCCTGAGAGGCACAGCAGCAAGAGCCAACTCAGGGGTCAGGTCATTGCCACAGTCAGGTGTGATAGTGCTCCAGAGACAGAGGTGGGTGGGGCTTTGTGAGTTCAAGGCCAGCCTGGTCCACAGAGTGTTAGGTCAGCCAAGGCTACACGTTGGACTTAGACAGTAGTTCATGTAGGTAGTTATATGCAGGGCGATGGTGGCGCACGCCTTTAATCCCAACACTCGGGAGGCAAAGGCAGGCGGATCTCTGTGAGTTCGAGACCAGCCTGGTCTACAGAGCGAGTTCCAGGACAGGCTCCAAAGCTCCAAAGCCACAGAGAAACCCTGTCTCGACAAACCAAAAAAAAAAAAAAGAGTGGTTATAGCCCGGCGGTGGTGTGGCGCGTGCCTTTAATCCCAGCACTCGGGAGGCAGAGGTAGGCGGATCTCTGTGAGTTCGAGGCCAGCCTGGTCTACAGAGTGTTAGGTCAGCCAAGGCTACATGTTGGACTTAGACAGTGGTTCATGTAGGAAGTTAAGAAGAGTGGTTATAAGAGGCAGGTAGAAAGGCAACTTCTGCTGATATTCTAAGGGATTCCTTCCGCAGTGTCAGCCCACCACGAAAACAGAGAAATAAGGTCATACTTCTCTAACCCTCCTGCCTGCTGGACTCCTGTCACTCATTTCTTTGCTTTTGATTCTGTTGAATGAATCCGTAGGTTCTGCTTGTTATCTGAGACTGGACAGCTCAGGTTGCCCTAGAACTAGGTATGTAGCCAAGACCCTCACAAGAAGGTCTGCACCCACCCGTTTCAGTGCTAGGACCAGAGCATGCAACAACACACCAGACTCACATTTTGTGTCTGACCTTAGTTTTCTCTCCAACCCAGGTCTCTGTGCCTAGTGATCTTTGGTTGATTGCTACTTCCTCCTACACTGTGATTGGCTCAGAGTGCTCATCAGGGGGTGGGGCTAGGGGACGAAAAGCAGGAAACTCTAAATAAGCTGAACTCCATGAACATACTTGCTCCACGAATTGACATTTCAAGTTTTCTCCCCAACTTTGTGTCTCACCCCCCGTTGGGCTCTTCCTGTAAAGTTCTGTCACAGTGATGGAGCTGAGATCTCCTCATTTATAAATCTGAACTGTGAAGAGAAGGCATGTTTTTATGGGTCAATTTTCTGTAATACATTTACACATTCAAGGTCAGATAATACATTTATTTTTCCATTTGCTCAAAATACCACGACTATGGTCTGAATAAGAGAAGCTGACCAGGGAGGCAGCTACCAGCTCCAGATCTCTGGAAATGAGAACTTTTTAAGGTCTGGCCATGGTTAAAATCAAAACAATATGTATGCATTTTTATTTATAGTTATAAAACTCAGAAGGCATCTATATTCCACAAGTCAAGCAAGATATACCTGCCCTATAGAATAGTTTTTGTCCAAATCATCAAATAAGTCTTTGATATGCTAGAAAGAACCAGAGACTTGGGAACAGACTAAACCCCCATTTAGAATTCAAAATCTCAGTCTGGAAAGATAGACCACAACAGCCTTAGAAGTAAATTTAAATAAATAATGAAGTCATAAAGCAAACAGACTCATGCACCCTGCAATGCAGAAAATGTATCAACATTGCCCAACTGTGTTTTTTGGGTGCCACAGGTCTGGATTTAGGTCAGGACTGAATGCCAAGCTAACTGATAAACAATACAACAGGAGCAAGGCCATCCAAGGGTGTTGATTCTTACAGCTGGGGGCATGGTGGGATCTTAGAGCTAGGCTCACCTTGTCGCACAATTACCAGATCACTCTCAGCTGCTAGGAAGACATTCGGAAGCCTCACCCTAACTCTTGATCCACAGGGACAGCATAACATAACAATGCCACCAAAAGAGCAAAATGGAAAGCCAAAATCTTTCCAGAGAACTGTAAAGAGAGCCCCATCTGGGTGGGAAGGAAGGCATGTCCCTTAGGGTGTTCACTGCCAGGAATCACAGGAAAGGAGAAGAGCTTTAGCACCTAATGGCTGCTATGGCAGTTAGGAAGCATTACAAGAGAGACCCGCCCAGTGTGGTCCTGTTCTTTCCCATCACTCACTCAGCAGCATGGCTGTCTCCGTTCTCCAGGGTGCCTGACAGTGTACGACATTTTTTTTAACCTTTTTTTTTTTTTTTTCTAGTGCAGCCTGATGTTCCAACACTTGTGTGGCTGACCTCATTTTCTTCTTGTTGTTTGGGCCTCACCTTACACCCTGAACTCTGGGCTCTTTACCAGAAACCCTTGGCCTCGTGACCTCAGAGATCGTTGCTCTGAATGCCACTATCATAACAATTAACCCAGTTATAGGGTTGTAGCCAGCAGGGCTCGGGCTACTGAGGATGACGCTCATTCCACTCGGTGCTTTCTTAAGCCTGCTGCCCCAGGGACCTAATGCCCTTCTGATAACACAGGTGCCTCTGCTTTGGAATAATCAGGCCAAGAGAAAGAGCTTTCATAGAAAAGGCTTTTGTGTTAGCAACTGTAGACAAAGCATTTATTCATGGCCCAATGCAGCAGAGCAAGCCTGACAGACAGAAAACAAAACCACAACACCAGACAACAAGAACTGAATTAATGAACTCACTTATCCTATGGCAAGCTTCATGGCTCAGCGTGTGATCTTGCTCAAATGGCCCCTCGTTCCGTCACATGCTGCATGACACTGGCTGTATGATCTAACCGACTGGTGCCTCAGTTGTCACCTGTTACAAAATAAATAAATAAATAAATAAATGATAGGTATGTCAAGTGTGGGGCTGTAGTGAAGTAAGTCTCTAATTCCTGTGCTTGGGAGGCAAGGCAGATGGATGTCTCTGTGTTTGTGTTTGAGGCTAGCCTGGTCTACAGAGTGAGTTCCAGGACAGCCACGGCTACACAGAGAAACCCTGTCATGAAAGACTAAGAGAAAAGGAAGAAAGAAAAGAAGGAAGAAAAAGCATATACGATGGTTGTGTGTGTATTTGTACATACATATATAGCCTACACGTATGATCACACATGTCAACACATGTGCAACAACTGCTGGCACCTAATGACACTCAATATTCTCTACTATGAGGACATGCTACACGATGTCCAGTTGCTGCTCAAAAATTTCATAATGGTTTGACAGAGTTTACCAAATCATTTCCTGTACTTTTGATACAAAACAATCAGTCCAGTAAAGAAAAGTTTCCTGCCTAGAGCAAAGAGGAGCCGTGGTAAAGTCTTTTAAGCTGCTATTCTTAGGGCTCTGCTTTTCTGCTCCAGCTTTGCCCGAGAAGAGGATACAAGCGTGGAAAAGTAGTTGGTTGTGTTAACTGAAATGTTGGAGGGTAGACAATGTACGTAAAATGACGCAGAGATCTCACTTCAGCACAGACCCTGTGAACTCAAGGTCAGAGCCACTCTACCTAGCTCTCTTGGCAAGACTCCAGGGTGCTACAGAGGTTCTTAGTAGGGTTTCTAGGCTTTTCTGGCATGACAGCACCCTCTCCCCCGATCAGCACTGTCCCAGGAATGTAGGTGCAATAGCATGCTGGAGCCTTCCCCTAAATGACAATAAATTTAACAATGCCAGACGCTTTCCACTACCAGTGTCTACCTGCCAGCTCCACCCTTCTACCAAGTGACAGGGTTTCATACTGAGAGCCATGGCTTTAGCTGTATAATCACATTCATGTCTCCTGCAGTTGAGTTCACTGAGGGAAATAACTTCTACCAACCAATGTAGGTTAGTGTTGGATAAAGACAACTGTTAGCCCACATCCAGGAAAATGGTATTAATTCCTGTAAACTGTTAATATTGAGGTGAGATCACTTTAATAAAGGGGATCTTTGTTCATATTTCTCTGACAAGATGCCAATTATTCCACATTTTCTGCTGTTAAAGAAGATCTCACTGTGTATATAGTGCTAATAAGTAAATTATATTCATCTTAGAAGGGTTATGTGAGCCAGGACAGAAAAGCTCTGATATAATTTGTAGGTTATTTAGCAGCCATATCTGAGATGGCAAGTTATTATTAACTTCTAGATAGTGGCTGTTAACACACCACAGCTTTAAACCACCTTTTTTTATTCCTTTGTGTTGTATCTGTGAACTTAAGTCAAACTCTCTGCCTTGGCAGCCTTTCTGTTAGAACTTCAATACCTTTGGGCTTGAGTAGCTGCACTGAATAATCCTAACAGGGTTCAGACAAGCAGATCTGTGTTATTCAGACACAGATCCGGAATCCAGACATACACAGACATGACTCAAACGTTTTGTGCTCCCGTAGTGCCCACGGACTGTCCTGCTGCACAGACGGCCGCTCAGCTCGAGCCAACATTCCCATTTACTATATGAAAGTTAAGCCGTTCGCTGGGCTTTCTCCTTTACACTCCCTCCCTAGATGGGATATCAAGAGGATTGGCTGCTAGGAACAGAACCAAAGAGCTTTTGAAAGAAGAAATGCAGGCAAAGAATGCAGCAGAAGGGATGAAAGAGGCCGAGCCCTCAGCGGTAATAGAGGGGGAAGGTCAGAACCTGCACGCTGAGTGTGGAAAGGTGGGGTGATGGATTGTGGAACAAGAGGAAGAAAGACCCGGTGAAAGGATTCTGTTACCACAAAAAGGGGGAAATACGTTTCATATGCAGAAAAAAAAAACCCACATAAACCAGAGTGTTATGTTGCTAGGCTATGGGCCAGTCTCCCATCTATCCTGTGAACTATGGGGCAGAGGGTAGATACAGGTGAAGATTAGACAAGGATAATCACAATGGGGGGAAAAAAGAAGGGGAGGAAGGAATGAAGGCAGGAAAAGGGGGAGAAAGGGGAAGATGTTAGGTTCTGGAACAAGAGTAAAGAGAATCAAAGTGGCATGAAGTTGAGGAACAAGGCCAGGATAGACGGAGGAAACGGCCAAAGGCGAGGGGGGTGGGGGGGTGTGAGCCAGGTGGTAGGGAAAGGTTAATTAAAAGGAAATACAGTTCTAGAAAAAATAATTGTGTGCCTTCCTTGGGCGGTGCAGTCATTGTACTTTTAGGACACAGATGACTGGGCAATGTAGTCTAATATTTTGAGAGCCAACCACTGAAATATGGAAACTTACTTCAGTTCAGTGAGATGATGGGTACGCATTTCACTCCCCTAGCCTAAAATCAACCTCACATAATATTAATCACATTAAAACATCATACTTAGATATGCTTAATTAAACTTTACAGAATGCCATTTTATTTCTTAAAAAACATGCAAGCTTTTGCATGGAAGCTTAAAGGTACATATAAAATGCACATGGACTTGTCAACAGTTTCTTAAAACCCACAGTAATATAGTCCCTGACTGCATAACCTGTGGAGACTGTAGTTTTCTGAGTAAAGAAAAAAAATTAAGTGAAAACAGCTTTTCAATATTTCTAACCAAGAGGACAGCAATATTCAATCAAATTAGTGTTATCAGTGTCGTGATTATTTGAATATCTTTCATGTGAGAGCCAGTCCTCAAAATGAAAAAATTTTCTTGACTTTGAAATCAAAGAATAGGTGCTTTTTCCTACTGTAGTATAAAATATAAATATTAAAATTTTTATCAAAAATTGAGCACACAAAAGAAAACTGTAAACTTTGCCCAGGATTTTGATAAAAATTTAATTTGTTTTCAAATATCTTATTATCTAGGAAATATATAAAACATAAGCTAGCCGCCAATGTGGTGTACATTTTACTGGTGTCTGCAGGACCTGCCTGAGCTGAATGCATGTATTTTCTTCGTGAAGCATCTTTAAAAGGCAGGGGCACCTATTATAATATCAGCAGGGGTTCCATGCTTCGGCCTTAGCCTGGTCTTCACCTGTTAGCTGTGTTCACTTGCTCAACTTCCTCTCTCTTTTAAACTGGGAACATGTTCCCTCTAGAGTTTGTTGAGCATAAAATGTTTATTCTAAATGAAACGTTTTTTTTTTTAAAAAAAGAACTTAAACATAGTTTAGTTACTTGCATGTACTAGGAACCACAATTTCCCTTATTATTGGTTATTGTCTAATACATGGATCTCTTTCTCTCTTCTTTTGTTCTTTATTTCCTTAATATCTATTTCTTCATTGTGTGTTATGTAGATAAGTGTGCAGGTACCCTTGCCTGTATCTAGATCAGAGGTTTGATATCAACTATTTTTTCCATATTTCCCATATTTTTTAAAAGGTAAGGTTTCTCTCTGAACCTGGAGCTCACTGTTTTGCCTAAGCTGGCTAACCAGAGAACCCCCAGAATCTTTTCCTCTCCCTGCACTGGGGTTAGAGACATGGCCCTCCACATTAGGTTTTTCTGTGTGTGCTGGGATCTGATATAATGTCCTCATGCTTGCATAGCAAGCTGTTTACACACTGAGCCATCTTCCCAGCTCTCTCTTCTTCACCTAACTAAACCTTCATCCTACTGGGGAAAGAAACGGAAAATGAAAGAAAGAAAAGAAAGCATTTGATTTTTCAAATCCAGCTCGTTTCCATCCTAATTGAAACCATTTTGAGGAAAAGAGAATTCAATCCAACATTTCAAGTCAAGCATCTGTTGTTTCTCTTGTGCTTTGCCTTCAAATGGCCTCACAGGAGGAGTGGCAAATGGACAAAAAAAAAAAAAAAAAAGCCTGCCACAGGTTAGGCTTGATGGTGCATGCCTGTAACCCCCAGCACTGGAGAAAACCTCAAGGTCTGGGCTATGCAGAGAGCTCTAGATCAGCCCTGGCCTTTGCCAAGATTGCTTCTCAAATCAAAAGGCCCAAACAGTTTGCAATTACAGCGAACAATAACTTAGTTCTCAGATGAACTCTCCAGAGAAGTAGGTGTTTTCCTGTTGTAGCTGTTATTATCCCACCCAGCAAGGAAGTTTGTCTGAATGAATTAATGAATCAATGAGTGGAACTCGCCATGTTCTCGTTCAGAAAGCCATCTCTTTTGGTGCTCGGTTATTAGTGTACAGTCACTCTTAGCCAAGATTTGTTTGTGGGCAAGAATTTGTTTGAGGCTGGCCTGGAATTTGCTATGTAGTTAGTCCAGTTTTCCCTTGGACTTAAGATCCCCCTGCCTCTCCCTGTCCCGTGACAGCAGATTACAGATAAGAGCCACTGTACAGCCTGAAAAAAAAAAACAAAACAAAACGATTTTGACTTTCAAGTTCCTGAATCATTGTGTTCCCAGGAGCTCAAAATTCTAAGTTGTTGCTCACTTATCAAATATAGCATGTAGAGTCATCCCTGGGACGTGCTGGCCAGATCACTGCTGGCGTTTAACCTCTTCTGCTGACTCTAGAGGCAATCTCCTGAATCAAGCAGGAAAGGCCTCGGAGAACTAAAATAACAGACACCATCTTTGCCAAACAGTGACGTCAGTGGTAAGGAAGTCAAGGGGCAAACTGGAAGAAATGAGTTTGGAAGGAAAGCTAGCCTTGTAAGGAATAAAAGGAAACACGAAGATTCAAATACTTTCAGCCTAACGAATGGGCCTGACACTGAGGATCCTTGGAGGCAAAGGGATGAGATCAGGTTGAAGAAGGAAAGAATGAAGGGAGTGAATGGAGGGGCCTGTGTGCCCAGATTTGGTGACTTGATAGAGAAAGGGCGGCCAGCAGCAGTGGGGGCAGCGGATGAACTGGGCTGCACAAGCACAGATATGAAGGCTCTGTGCTGTGACAGTCACGAGGGACCTGAGTGAGCATCCTTAGGGGTTGCTTAAAACTGTAGTCGACTTTTCCTCCTCGTCCTCGTCTTCCTCCTGTATCAGGAACACAAGAAGAAAGGGGACAAGTCGGGATGGCCTGTCCTCCATTGACCTGCCATGACCTTCAGTGCTCAGTTCACCTTTCTCCCAGTGCAGAGTTCCTGTGTATCACGTCCACATACAAATATCTGTCGTGACCATATTTGGAGAAGCCGGTGAGCAGCTCCTACGTCAGCTTATCCATCTGTCTCTCTGCCTAAGAGCGAGCCTACCTATCTGTGTGTCTGTCTGTCTGTCTTTTTATTCATTTTCATCCGTTTGGCAATCATTCATTTGCTTCCTTCTTTCTTGGCTTTCCTTATTTTGACGTCCTGGGGACTAAACCTAGGGCCTTGTGTGTGCTAGGTGATTACCATAAGCTACATTCCTAGGCCCTTAATTTGTTTGTGTGTGTGATCCTAGCTCAAGAGTTTTAAGCTTTGGGAAGATTCATCTGTATGTTTAAAGAGTGTCCCACTTATCTCTCCCCTGTGAGGTCTATTTTGGTAGCAGAGTCGATATCACCGAGTGATAATGAAGAACAATAAGGTGCATGACCACACTGAAGGAGAGGAAAAGACAAGGTCCGGCCTGGCTAGTGACGAATTGTATTCAGTGTGGGAAAACTAGGATGAGATATAAATCCGGGAAGTGGGAAATGAAGTATATTTCTCAGAAATTAAGTAGGTATTACATACAGGCTAAGACTGTGATGAATCACTTTGGAGAATACGGACCTAAGTTCCTGATAGGGGTTTGTGTACCTTATGAGCACATGAAATCACTCATGTTTCTCTGTGTTAAATTAAGATATGTTCACAAGCCTCTGAGGAATAAGTGTCCATTGGAACCTTGGGCATATTTGGGATGTGTAGTGCAGTCCTAATTGGTCTTAATAATAAAAACCCGGAGTCAGATAAGGGGGTAAATGCTGAAAGATCAGAGAAGTAAAGGAACCAGCTATTAGAGAGACTTTTTACCTCTACCAAATTTTCAGGCCCAACTGTCTCTAGGGATGCTCAGACTGAAGGCCCTGAGCTCCTGTCTCATCCTGCCTTATATTCTTCTCTCTGCACAGCCATATCCCTTCCTGTTTCCCTCGCTAGTGTTGGGATTCAAGGCGTTTGACTCCCAAGTACTGGGATTAAAGGTTTGACCACCACCATAGGGCTCTGTTTCTCTTTGAGACTGGATCAATCTCTGTAGCCTAGGGTGGCCTTGAACTCACAGAGATCTCGCTGCCTCTGCCTCCTAGGATTAAAGGTTTGTACCACCACTGCCTTACCTCCTATGGCTAACTAGTGGCAGACTCCACGCTCTGATCTTCAGACAAGCTTTATTTGTTAGATCACAAATGAAATATCAGCATGGGGAATATGTCAACACTCCTTCCATTTTTTTCTATGTCAGGTACTGGACTGTGAGGGGGAGGATCTAATGTACTCATTTTATAAACGCACACATGCTAAGCAGAATGAGATGACTTACTCAAAGTTGAAGCAGTTTCAAACACAGGTGGGGTCTGATTTTGAACAGACGGTAACTCCTGAGCCAAGCTGTGTAAACATTATACCTTGCGTGTCTAGGAGAAAAATTAATATGAAATGCTACTGCTGTGGGTGTTATTTTTTATTTAAAAATAGTATTATTGCATGTGATATGTTGCAAGACATAAGCCCTGGTAATAGGGTGCTGCATTGTAAATTCAGTGTATGTAGCATGTCATGTTTGTTGACTCTACCCCAGGGCTGGAGATCTTCTCTCTCCCCTTACTGCAGTGCACCAAACAGGCTCCAAGTGAACATATCTCAATGCACCGAACTCACAAGATATCTATCAAACAAACAAAAAAACTTAACACAGCAACTGGGAGGCAGCTGACGACCAGAGAGGGCCTGAGATAATGCTGAGAACAGACAAGAGCGGAACAGAACAAGCAGATGTCGTTACTTAGGTTGCTCCGTCTCCGGCTGTCCTCTTCTAATCAGTATCTGGTTCCAGTTCAAATCAAACCACATGCAATTATATCTGAATGATACATTTAAAAAGTCCCTGAGAGTTATCATATATCTTAGGTCTTTCAGATTTTATCCCCAGTGGCCCTTGTACCTAGTTTGCTCCAAATCAGGAAATAATTTGAGGACCAAGGAACTCCAGGGTCTTCATCATTTAGGCCAAAGTGAGCAGAAAAACAAAACAAAACAAAACAAATACGGTGACTGCAAATCAACCCGCCACTTCAGAATGGAAGTCATGGCAGCTGATAACAAGTCCTAAAGCCGTCTGTCTTGGTAATTATAAACAAGTAAAGCTAACTTTGATATTACAACAAAACTAAAAAAGTACAAGTGGAAGTATTTTAGATTATTTTTTTATTTTTGAACTTGTGTGTGTGTAGGTACCATTAGTGACCAGAAGAGGGCATCAGATCCCATAAAAGTAGAGTTACAGGTTGTGAGCCACCTGACCTAGGTGCTGAGAACTGAATTCTGTTCTGCGAAAAGAGTATGTGCCTCTAACTTTGAGCCACATCTCCAGCCCCTACTTAGAGATGTTATCTTTCTTAATATCTGTCTCTGAAGAAGTAAGCACTTGGAAAGATATTATTCTTTCTTTAGTACCAACATCCGTGCTCAAACATAAGATGAAAAAAGAAAGTGTTCTCCTTCAGCTAGGTTGCTAAGTTTTTTTACTTACAGAGGGGAAGAGTCAGTATTGCTGGTTAAAGCATGGCAGAACTGAGAGTTGTCGCTTAGAGAAATGGTAAATTCCTGCGCTCCAGTCTGTCTGCCACAGCCACGAGGAACACTTAGTGCAGAGCTCAGCATGTGGTACCCTGGCAGCCGGTGTCATCCTCCAGTGCACGTTCATCTCGTCCTCGCTGTGATGCCCTGAAAGAGATCACATTTCCTCCTTCGGGTATAAATGTAGAGCCCAATCCACAAAGTCTCTTCATGGATTTATGTGGGGTGGGGGAGGAGGCAGCTTGGCAACCACCATCACCTCAGCCAGTGTCTTGCTCTGCTGTGAAAGCTGAGCTGCTCTGGTTTGCACACCCGAGCTCAGCCTAGGGATGGGGGGGGGGTGTTCACTGTACTGGTTTTCTGTACCACCACCTCCAGGAGGTCATATGGTTGGCTAGTTTACTATGTGTGGTCTGAAGAGATACTCGTGACGTGACTTTGCTTACTTCAAAAATGACTTGAGGCAAAAAGAATGGCTTCCCAGACTCATCAGTGCAGAGAGAGATTTCACGGCATAGTAAACATGGAAGCATGTTTTACTTTTACTACTATTAGTAGACCCAGGTACGGCTGTCTTTAAAAAAAGTAAATAAAAGGTAGCTTTAGTTCTTTTTTTCAGGGCTAGAATCAAACATGGTGTTTTGCACTTGCTAGGTAAACATGCTACCCCGGAGCCACATCTCCAGCCCTACAATGTAACTTTTGGGTGTATAGATTTAAATAAAATGACAGCTCAATTGCATGTATGTAATAATTATTTGTGGAAATATGTTTGTTTTTATTTTTATAGCTTTAAATGTTCTTGTATGTACTGTGTGTGTGAGCATGTGTTTGAGGGTACGCACATGTGAATGCCAGCAAATGTGTATATGGAGCCCAGGGGTTGCTCAGTAGCTTTCTACCTTAGTTTTGAAACAGTTTTGAACTAAGTCCATAGCTCACCAGTTGGCCAGATTGGCTGGCCACAAGCCCTAGGGATCTCCTGTCTCCTCTCCCTCAGCTCCTTGGTTACAGATACAACCATCCTACTGGCTCTTGCAGAGGTCCAGAGGATTCCAGTTCAGGTCCTCATGTTGTGTGGCAGGCACTTTACTGATTCAGTCATCTCCCCAACCCTTGGTCCTGATTTCTAAAATAATGTATTTAAGTTTCTTGCCCCTGGATATGTATTTTTGCAAATATATGTGGTTTGTGATTATGCTGAATTGGCATATGGTAAAAGAACAATGTATTCCTTTTAAAGGTGCAGGGTACCAAATATTTCAAAGGCAATGAACTAGAGAAATAAGTCTCTCAAAACTGTTTAATATATATTCTAGCCGGGCGATGGTGGCGCACGCCTTTAGTCCCAGCACTCGGGAGGCAGAGGCAGGCGGATCTCTGTGAGTTCGAGACCAGCCTGGTCTACAGAGCTAGTTC
>NC_022022.1:50143272-50169990 GCF_000317375.1 Microtus ochrogaster
GGATCTCTGTGAGTTCGAGACCAGCCTGGTCTACAGAGCTAGTTCCAGGACAGGCTCCAAAGCCACAGAGAAACCCTGTCTCGAACACACACACACACACACACACACACACACACACACACACACACATATATATTCTATAAGAAGCCCTCGAAAATGTACATAGAAAGATAGTATGTAAGTTGTAAAAGGCATTTTTCTGTAAATTAGCATACTGTTTAAAGTTAAAGTTCAAAGGTTTGTAATTAACCAAACAGCACTAGTGCATAAATTTTCCTTGTAATTTAAATGCTGCAATAGTATTCTCGCTACTCTTTTCTGTGAAAAATTAGTATTCCAGTTCAAAATCGGACTTGATCATTTATTCAAAAGTAAAAGTCTAGTGCTAGGGGTGTGATACAGTACTTGCTTGGCATGTACAAGACTGAGCTCAGTCTCCAGCATCTCTTTCTCTCTTTCACACACACACATACACACACACACACACACATGCACTTTTACGTACATACACACAAATACACGAGAAAAAATTAAATTTATGAAAAAATGTAGAAATCCCATGTTTTTTTTCTATAAAATTCTATCTTTGAACAAACAAACAAACAAACAAACAAAAAACCCTTTAATTTGCTAAAATGTGAGCGTGGCCAGGCAGTAGTGGTGCACACCTTTAGATCCAGCACTCTGGAGGTAGAGGCAGGTGGGCTGCAATTAGCTTGGTCTATGGAAGTGGGTTCCAGGACAGTCAAGACACACAGAGAAACTCTATATCAAAAAACCAAAGCAAACAAAACAATAAAAAAAAAACAAAAAACATGACTGCTTTTTGTGCAAACTATTTAGAAGAGACAGAAGAAAGGAAAAAACATGGCACCCATTTCTTCTCTCTTTTTTTCTGAGGTTTTATCACTTTGAGGAATTACTGAAGCTGTGACAGGATCAAAAAGAGACAGTGTGGTATTATTATCTGTGAAAGAAATTGTAATAATAAGCAGCAGCCTGTTTGGCTAAAAAGTAGTTTTTCTTTCAATATTTTATGTACATGGCTGGGTGTGTGTCCGTGTGGGAGGGAAGTAAGAGAAGCGATTAAGAAAGTGTGTACATCTAGAAACTCAAAAGACCTTGAATGGTGTCTTTAGACAGAGGCAGATGGTCACACTTTACCAAAAAGAAAATTAAATCTCAAAGTGTCATATCAAATTAGGAGAAGCCCAAGCCCTGTCTCAAAATTCTGTATTTGATGAACTTATTTTTATACAGGGAACAAAGAATGACTCCTAATTCCCCAGCCATTCTGGAGTTCAGCCACGTCCACTTTCTTACTTACTGAATAGTAATAGCAATTCCTTAAATTCATGGTGCTATCATTGGGCCTGACAGACAACTATTAGGCTCAGAGGAAATGCGGCTTTTATTTAAGAACAGCAGAAATCTTCCTGAATCAAATCGACAACTTAAATTATGAAAACAAGATAGTATGTCAATGAGTGAGACTTAGGTAAGTGAGGAATAGCCTAGGAGTGGGTAGGTTTCTCTCCTCTTCATCTCATTTTGCCTTTGTTTGTCTATCTTGTTCCAAGGTAGATGAGCTCCCAACATGCCATTCCATTTAGAATTCAACTATCCCAAAATGCTTCCTTAAAAATAATAAAGAAATTTTACATTAAAAAAATTTGCAGTATAAAAACTTCCTTTTTGAAGCAGGGCAGTGTTGGCGCACACCTTTAATCCCAGCACTAGGGAGGCAGAGGCTGGCGGATCTCTGTGAGTTCAAGGCCAGCCTGGTCTACAAGAGCTAGTTCCGTGATAGGAACCAAAAGACTATGGAGAAACCCTGTCTTGAAAATTTAAAAAAAAAAAAACAAAAAAAAAACCTTTCTTTTTGAATTTGTAGCTGGCCGGGTGCACACCTCTAATCCCAGCACTCGGGAGGCAGAGGCTATAAATTCAAGGTCTACAGAACGAGTTCCAGGGCGGGCTCCAAAACTACAGAGAAGCTCTGTCTTGAAAAATCCTCCAAAAATTTGGTAAATCTATACACACTATTTGCCCAAGGCTGTTTTTTTTTCCATTCTTCTTTCTTCCGTTTTCCATTTTGATTGCTCACTGCCCTGTCTTTGCATGGTATTTTTAAAAGATTTATTTTATTTATGGAATGTATGTGTGTGCTTGTGGGCATGCGATGTGTGTATGTATGTCTGCGTGTTGTCGGCTCCTTTGTAGCTGGAATTATAGTTGCTTGTGAGCTCTCTAATATGGGTACTGTGATTCGAACTCCAGCCCTCTGATCGAACAGTAAGTTCTCTAGCGATAAGACATCTCTGTAGCCCCCAATATGGTTCTGACAGCTGGTAGTTTGCTACAGAACCGACCCAAGTATATTAAAGGAGTGCAACAGACAAATACAATCATTTATTCATTCTTTTTAGTAGAAACTATTGTGGGAGTAATGATTACAAGAAAACCAAATTGAACCAACCACCTTTCTAAAGCAAATCTCCTTCACTTCTTCACTCTCTATTTCCTTGTCCTTCTTCATCTTCTCTTAGAATTATTCATTTTAGAAAGATTTGCTGATTTCTTTGTGTATGAGTACTCTATCTGCATGCATACCTGCATGCCAGAAGAGGGCATCTATAGATCCTACTATAGATGGTTGTGAATCACCAGGGGATTGCTGGAACTTGAACTCAGGATGTCTAAAAGCATAGCCAGTGCTCTTAATCACTGAGCCACCTCAACAGCATTGCTTTAGTAATTTCTAAAATTTATTTTTAATGATGTGCATATGTGTGTTCACGTGGTGATATTATGTGTCAGTACAGCTGCATCAAAACCCTGGAATCTTAAGTTGCAGGCAGCTGTGAGCCACCAAACATAGGAACTGGCAGCCAAATGCATTCACGTGTTCCTAACCACCGAGCCATTTCTACAGCCTCGTTTTTTTAATCACTTTTGACATCATAGAATTCCATGTGTTGTGTATGTGTTGTCTCTCCCTGTTACCAGACCTCACGATTTGTCTTAAGACAGTGTCCCAGGCAACCCAAACTGCTCGAAACTCAATTGTAGTTGAGACTGACCTTGAACTCTTGGTCCTTATGCCTCTGCCCCAAAGCGCTTGAATTATAGCTACAAACCACCATGCCCAGCTAGAATTTAGCTTTCTTGATTAACATTTGAAATACATAAATGTTTTGTATTCATTTAATGAATAAGCTAGAATCTCGTGTTTGGAAGATAAAATGTTTTATCTTAATAGTATAAAGCCCGGTGTGTGTTGTAAAGACTCTAAGATGTCCACAGTCAGCCCATAATGCTCTAATTGTGATTGAGTTAATATTCTTTCTGAGCTTCATAATTCTATGATTTCTCACTGCGTAGAATAATATATGTCACAAGAATTACAGCAAAATCCATGCTGACTTCAGAAGTGACCTTATTTTGAATAAATCGTCAGACTCAATGTGGTTTCTTATAATTGGCCAATTTCCCTGAAAATTCAGTAAGTAAAATATATTGATTAATTGATAACTGCAGTTAGTTGGGTTTTTATCAAAATTTATTATGCTACCAAGGAATAGGCAAACAATAAATATCAGTCAAATATGTGAGGTCTAGTTAAAGGAGAGTTATTTTGTTTTTAGTTTCTCATATTGAAAAAAGAACATTTTCAATTAAACATAATAATTTGTTATAACTTTAGAATTCACATTGCGGAGATGTGGTTTTCAGCATATGTCTTATTTCTTGTTCTCTTATTTTCACCTTCGTTTCTCTTTTCCCCTTCCTTCTGTTCATCTTTTTCTGTCCTGAAAAATTCAGTTTTAACTCATGAGATGGGGATGGGGAAATAAGATAGGCATCTGTAGGTAGTTGGTTTAGGACAGTAGGAAGGTAGGCATCCATAGGTGGTATGGGATGGGATCCAGATCTGAGGGGGTCTTAACTTCTGATAGAGTGACGGGACCAGTGTGGTGGGTGTGGGAGTGTTCGGTAACAGAAAGATAAGTTGCCCCACCTCAAGGTGATTGGCCATATAAGGAACTACATTAAGCATACTGGAAGACAGACTCCCATTGTCAGAGAAAGTAGTAATGACAATGTAGGCCCCATAAGACTGGTTTGGAAATGGAAGTCTTGATGGTTCATAATACATAAGAAATAAATATAGATCTGAATATATGGATCGATAGATGGATTTTTCCATCATGTGTCCCTTATTTCTGGGTCCAAAGAGAACTCACCTTGTGCCCTGGGTGCTCTTTCTTCCCCCATCTCGGCTTCTCACCACTGTTAACAGAAAACCATGGAGACTCCTTGGAGAAAGAGCTGACACTAGGTAGGGTGTAGCATGAAAAATAAAATACGCCAGAAGGAAGTGAGGCACACCTTTAATTCTAGCATTCAGGAGGAAGAGGAGGCAGATCTCTGTGAGTCTGAGGACAGCCTGTTCTACAGAGTGAGTTCCAAGACAGCCAGGGCTACACAGAGAAACACTTTCTCCAAAAAACCAAAAAGAAAAACCCTAGCCTGGAATATCTTGTTATGTAAAAGCACAGATATTCTTGCAGTGCCAGAAACATGTTGAAGAAAAAAATCAGATTAAAAATAATTACTGTGACCATATCTGAGATGATTTGAAGATACCAATGTGTGATAACAATAGAGATATGCAGATTCAGCTTGACCCAATTGCACCCAGCCTGAAGAAGATCCACCATGACTACCCCAGGGTAACCCTAGTCAGTTTTATTTCACATGGTTTCCTGGTGAATGGCAAGTAGATGAGGCTATTATTAGGTTTCCATGGGGACCTTTACAGCTGCTCTCTGGTGCTAGAACTTGGCCTGACTCTAATGGGACGCTTAATTTCAGATAAACCGGGTATGTTATGACTTAAATGAAATCAAGTTTGTCCTAAACGGTATACATGCTCTTTCTTGTGACTCAAATGTCAAGGGCCACCTAAGCTTGCTGTCCCCTAAACTCTGTCAATAAGTCCCCAAATGAAGAGTTGAACTCTGGAATCCTAATCTCTCTGCCTCTCTATCATCAGTTATGTGATTACAGCTTCCTGGGGTGGCTTCTCATTCAGGAAGATTGGAATGTTCTGCCATAGCAGATTACAACTCACTAAAAGAAATAAACATCCGTGTGTTCCTGCTTTGATAAATAAATACAACTTCATGTACTGCTCGGAAGATACCCATAAAACGAGAAAGGAGTCATTCTACAGTTAATGCTTTAGTCACAGGATAAATGTTAATATCACAAGCAATGTGTCACCTGATAGGATATAGAGCAATGAATCGCTGTCACAAATTCACACCAAACCTAGATGAACTGAATTTTGATGAGAAAGCAAGAGAACCTAAAAACAAGGGTTGATGAGAGGAGTAAGCTGGTAGGGGAGCTTGCCACCAAGCCTGGTGTCCTGAGTTTGAGCCTGATATTCCCACGGCAGAAGACAAGAATTGATTCCATCCAGCTTTCTTCTGAAGTTGACATAAACTTTACGATATGCATGCCACAGCATCAATAAATGTAAAATAAAAATTAGAGACAACCCCAAACAAAAAGCATCTTACAAAAACAATTCATACTCTTTAAATTCATACCCAGTGAAATAGCTCATGCCTATAATCCCAGCACTCAGGGAGCTCTAGAAAGAGCATTGCTTGAGCCTAGAACTGAAGGCCAGTCTGAACAGCACAGTGGGACATTAACTATCATCCCATAGAATGATGAATAGCACACGGCCTGATAAATAAGAGGTTCCCTGGCTATGTAAACATTTTAAGTGAAGTGTAGCATACACAAGCCAGGAAGGAGGATTCTATGATAAAGCTACAGTCAGTGGTAGCAATGCTTTGGCTTGGCTGTGGGACAAACACAGCCCAGATCAGAACATGTGAACTCACGGAGCAAGGTGGAACACTGTACCAGTTTTCACTGTGATTTGAAGATGTTTATTTTAAAAAGTACCAAGAAGTCTACATTTTTAAAGAGAGGTTGGATGATCATCAGTAATAGTTTAATGAGTCCTATCTCTCCTGCTATAGATACAGAAACTTAGACATATTATTTAGCCTCTTTACACCTCATTTTCCTCATATATAATAATAACACCTTAAGTTAATGAATTATTATGAGCATTAAATGAACAATACATTCAAATTGCTTACAGTGGTACCCAAGGCACAGGAAACACTAATTGCTAGTCATAGTTATAATTGTTGGAGATAAGAAACAAAGCAAAAAAGAAAAAAAAAAGTCAAGCAAAAAGTGCAAGAGGAACCAGCGATGTGATAGAGTATATCTGATCATTTTTTTCTGATAAATACATTTACTTAGTATATACCAGGAACAAAACTCACACACATGAGCATTCCTTCACTTTTATACTCATCTGTATAAACGAAGACAATTTTTCACAGTATTGGTACACAGATTTAATTATAAAAATTTCTTTAGCAATTTGCCTCACAGTACTAATGAGCATTCAAAACACAAGTTGCACCATCTTGCTAATTGCTATTATTGTCATCGTTATGATATAGTAGTTTCAGGATTTGAGAGATGCATAGGAGGACGTAATTACAGCTCCATAGGACAGAAACAGAAGAGCAAAAATCTCAGGGTTTTTAGAAAAGGATTTTTCCAGGTAGAGAGGAAGGGAAAAGCATTTATGGACTCCTGCTTTCTCCTAAACTTCACTTGTTTTCAAAGTCACTAGGCCCACAGTCACTCAGCCATGAGCCTGCTTTCGAACTGACGGTGTATACAAGCCAGTCCATCAGCAGGAGCTGGGTCCCAAGGCTGTGGAAACTCCAGCAGAAGCAGAGACCACCTCTCAGCTGGGTCTCCTGGACTCACCCCCCTCTTCCTCAGCCAGCGTCTCAGAGGTTAGCAGACTTATCTCCTGGGAGTGCAGTGTTCAACCTGCCTTGAGTGCTCAACAAGGCACGGTCATTCTCATGTCCTTCAAATGTGGCCTGCCTTCAGCATTTCCATAGCACCCCTACCCCAAGTGTGGTGCTGGTGCTAGCTAGCACCACCTGGGAACTTGCTAAAAGTGGGTAATCACATTCGCAAAGCAAACCTACTAAATTAGAGTCTTCGTTTTAACTAGGTGGGGAGGGTAGCAAATTCAAATTAGTTTTGAGAAATGGTTTCCAACAATACTCTTTAATCCGAACCACACAAAACCACAAACTGTGGCCTCATCAACGAGAGACCGAGTAGGAGGCATAACTCAGTGGTAGAGACACCACAGAGCATGCCCAAGGTTTTGAGTTCAATCCTCCATCTGCAGAATTACATCTTTTCACTAATTTGGAGGTATCCTAAGCAATCTGCTGATGCTCTTAATTCTGCCTCCTTCCCACCCACTATTCAAATCTCTCCTGCCAGTGAAAAGCCCCATAACTTCATGAAATTAAGATCATTTCAAATGACACTGTTCTTGCTAAACACTCCTTGGATTTGGGCCATACCATTGCATTCATTTTAGTAACTACTCATTCATTATGCATTGAATGAACACTTTCTAAATGTTTATTATTATCAGCACTGCTGCATGGTGCACATTGAAAATCCAGGCTTCTCCTATGTTCAGTGAGCTCACTGTCAGAATCTTGATGCCTTAACATTCTACAGGCAAGAGGTCCACACGGGAGGTGGGAGGGGGCCACATTTGACTATGCCACAGAATATGTGCTTATCTTTTGCTGTTGAAACTACTTAAATGAGGTAACATGGTTGAATTATATGAAAAGATTTTGTGGTACGAAACAGGGGGAAAAAAAAACAAAAGACAGTGTGTTTTCATTTTTATGTTAATGCTGTCTCCTGGAGTGTCTTCAGTTTTACAATATGCCAGCAATACATCATTCTTCATTCAAGTAACAAACAGCACCATTAAAAAAAAAAAAGGCTCCTGTCTGTCCTTTTCTGGTGCTGTAATGTTAAGACATGATAGACATCAAATAAATACTTGTTAATTGAAGACAGTCTGGTGTATAAACAGGAGGAAAAAGCATTACACAGATGCAGTCCTTTTCTCCCGGTCTTCGTGACACAAGGAAATATTCGTGAGTTCGGAGTGACATTTTGGGATCAAAAAGTTCCTCCAGGGTGCCATGGAAGCTTTTGCTTCTCTGTAGCTGATGTTTGTGTTCAGCAGGGACTGCTGGATCACAGCCAACCAAATGGGTTGGCTTGTAAAAGCTTTTACGGGTGAGCCTTTTGGAGACAAGTTTCATGGCCATTTGGTAGCAACATCTCAGCAGGAGAAATTTCGCCAACACACGCTAATGCAATTGTTTGATGAGGATGGATGAGGAAGGATAAAGGAGGTAAAATAATTAATAGGAATACAAGACTCTGTGGGGTTTTTGTTGTTGTTGTTGTTTGTAGTGAAAATAAAAGTTAACTGTCCAGCAGTTACAAGATCAGGTCTGTAGGTGACATGGCATACATCTGGTGGACAGCATTCTTCAGAGATCACCCACTCCAGCACAACACTGGAGTGCATTAAGGTTCCATTTCACACCGTTTGGGAGTCCCTTCCATAAATGGGATGTGAGGATGAGCCACCCTAGGAAACTTCAAAACTTAATGAGAATACTACTCACGACTAATGTAAGCTGGAACTTTACAGGTCTAATGTTACATGAAAAGTAAACGTTATATTGAGTCAAGAATCAGCAACTTCTTTACATTTATAATCTCTAAATTAGTACAACTTCCCTTTATCTTAGTCAGCCATCACACAGAAGATGAGCATTCCCATGAGATGCATAATTTTCTCTTCATCTTTAAATTTCTTTGGACAGAGAAGAAAAGCTCCTGCCTCTCTTAATTGAGCAATTATTGTTTCTTAAGTGAATGTAGTAGAGTTTGAGAATAGTGCCAAAACTCTTCCTCTCATCCAGAGAGGAAGCCTAATGGAGGCATAGTCGGGGAGACCACGTGTGACAGCATTCCAGCTGGAAAAGCCCAGACCGAAAGGGAAACTCAATCCTCACTTCTCCGCATCCCCTGGTGACTCCAAAGGCTCTAGAAGGGAAGCCACTTAGGACCAATTTGCATGTCTCCTTGGGGGCTTTCAAGAACTCTCCTCTAAGAACTTTGTTTTTCTCATTCCCTGTTTGTCCAGACCAGGATTTTCTGGGTGCTGTACAGTGTGCTATTTGAGTATCCTTGCTAGGCTTCTATAAAGACATAAAGAAAAATCCAGTAAGAAGTGGCTCGTCGTATCTCCTGATCTTAATGCCTGGAGTGGCTCTAACATGTTTCCTACAATGTTCTCCCAGAATTCAAGCAAGAGAAAACAGATTTCACATGCGAATAGTTCTGGAAACTACCTAGACAGGGAACTTAGTGCTTTGTGGCTTAGGGTATTATTTAAGCAATGCGCCTTGTTTCAGGTTGTTCCTTCTACAGCTTTTTGCAGTTTGCAGTTGTTTGCAGACACTCTATGTGTCCTATATAAGAAGTCCCACAAATATCTGAAGCCAGCATCTGCACTATCTCAACCTATGGGTTTCTCGTTTTAATTAAGCTTCTCCTGGGGATATCTAGCTTCTCAACTTTATCATTAATGAGAATTTAACTTTTCAATAATGACATTTTGATAACCTGCTAATATGGAGCTCAATTAAAGCTAAAAGTACATAAGGACAGTTTTTAAAATGGTCTTTTATGCTCAAGTTTTGCCTGCTTTAGTCATCTGTAATACATAAGATGCCATCTAGAAACTGATGTTTATACTTCAGGTTGGGGCTACAGCAAGCATCTTTTTGGCTGCATCCACTAATGGAAGTTTTACTAGCCACACCTAAGTGATGATTTAAAAAGTTTGCTAAAATATGACTGCTGGTCACTGAAATAAAACATTTTAGTGGGGTACTATCATAACTTCAAGGCAAAATGCTTTTTATCTAAATCCAAAAAGGGGGGGGCAGCCTCTACAATTTCTGGGACGGTCTTAGATCACTTTGCTTCTTAAATACAACGTAAAATAAATTGTGTGTTAATAACTATTATACAATATCAAATTAAACTAAAGACCTTCTGAATAATGGTCATAATTGTTCATGCGCCAAAGTTTTTCTAGTCCTCTTTAAAGTGAGGCTGACTTGCATGACAAAGTTGATGGTTACAGAGTCACCCAAGTGAAGCACACAGTTTAGCAGATTGTGCCGTTCCTTCTTATAAAAGCCATCACACCCCCTGGAACACGCCTGCGGCTTCTTCATGCTTAGCCGTCTATCGGAATCTGATAGTCTGCACTTTGCATCCTGTATTGGTTTGTACTGTCTTCTTTCTCTCGCCTGCACTCAAGAAATAAAGGAGGGTTTTGTGACAGGGCAATCCAAGTTGTGTTCCAATAGAGAGGCAAACAGTCCAACAGGCTCTTCGGTTGGCCTTTGAACATCCTCTCCGTCTCCTGCGTGGTGACTGGCTAGAGATAACAGAGTAGTAAAAGGAAAGAATAAAAAGGGTCGGTGATAGTCAAATAAAATAAAAATAAATGAACTGAGTGGGAAAGTTCAAACATCACATCGTACAGCTTCAAACCTGGGGATATTCGTCTGTGTGGGTGAAGGCAAGACGCCCGTTAAACTGTAAGCCCTGTTATCAGATTCATCAGGACTTGGTCGTAAATTTGACTATACATTTTAGGCTCATAGAGAAATGGGGAGGAAGCATCTGATTAAAGTGTGCGTTGCTGCTGAGGCAAGTGAATGTTGCCATAGCAATTGAGATGAAATGTGCAAGAAGTGAGATAATTAAATCTAACCCTTCAGTAGGCTTGACAGTGAACGCTTTGCCAATAGGAGACGGTACCCACAGCATGAAGATAAAGCATATTCCAAACGCAAATTCTCCTTGCTAGCTTTCTGTTGTCCCTTCTCAAAACACATTGCTGTGGGTAGCTAATTTGAATGTTCTTTTGGAATAATCAAATGCAAGTTTGACCTTGGTGGGCAGCTGCTTAGAATTTCTCCTGGTTCACTGTATCATGGGAGCAGATATCTATGAAATAGAACCTATTCCTTCCTTCTAGTTCTTAAAAACAAAAAAACAGTGCAGGAAACCGAAAGCTGTGACATCGGAGCTGAGAATTCAATGATGTCTAGAGCGTGCTGCCCTCTTCAGGAGCTAATGCCTAAAAATACTTTAAAAATAGCAGTTTAGAAATGTAAACACAAGTAGTGATACCAAGAACTTCCATTAGTAATCCTGTGTGAATGAGAAACACATACAATGCAGTAACGCCTTTCTAAGTATAGGTTTTGGGGACGTGAAAAGTTTTCAGTTAACAACCCAATAAATATAAATTTTGAACTGGGTTATGAACACTAATGATTGGATACAAATTATAAGATTTTTTTAAAGTATTTTTATTGTGAAATTTTGTGAGTTATGACAAAATCCAAATGTTTATTAAAAACAGATATCTAATAGAAATAGATGTCTTGTGAACTATAGAATGTAAAATAATAATTAAGGAAGCAAGGGTTCTAAAAATCCAAAAACATTCGAATACAATGTTTACAATAAAGACAAAAAGATATTTATTTGTGAAAATACAAATAAGACAGACACCTATCAAATATAATTTTACTTTCTTGCCAAGTGTCCTTTAAAATTATTAACATTAGAATCTACATTTGAAACTTTAGTTTTTATTTACAGAGAGATTAGATTATATTATAAGGAATAATCTTAAATCAACATTGAAAATAGTTTTGATATAAAAACTGCTTCTCTAGATAAACATTTTAGGATCTGAAATATTGGTATCTTACATATTTTAACAAATTCCCTTTATTCTTCTGTTATTACTTCCATTCCCCTTAGCCACTGTGCAATTTCAAAAGGTAGAAACTCAATATATTTTCCTTAAAATATGCTTATAATACTTAAAAACGATAAGAAACGGAAAATTTACTAACCTCATCAGGATGTGGCACAGCATGTTTTCTCATATTCTGATAGTTTATATCTATTAATAAAAACAATTATTTTGTATTAAATGCAAAAGTAAAAATAAAATTAAATGTGTTTTAGAAACTTTAAAGAACATAGTGAATTTGAGACACAACATGTGTGTCTGGAAACAGAACTCACGGGTAAAGCACTAGCCAGGCATGCAAGACCCTGAATTTGATCTCCAGTGCTTCAGGGGCTCTGTGTGTTTGGGGGAGCTTTTCAGAATGCAGATTTGCTCTAATTTTTATCCTGTGATATACTGAGGATCTTATGGTTAATCAATGATCGGAAGCAGCAAGCAATTGAAAAAGAACATGGGACTTCAATCTTCATTTCTCAGTTTCTACATTTTAATTTGCAGGTAGAAAAATTCCAGTTAGAAATTTCATTTATGGTTAAGCAGAAAACAATGGTCATTATGTTGATTTCAGAAAACTGGGATGTATCCCACGTTTTCCCTTAAAGAATTTTAAATATCCTTGTCACTTCTATATTAATTCAATTGAGCGAAATGGCAGAGTGAAAAAATATATATTGACTATTTACTCTTATCCCTATAGCATTTATTTTGAGAAAATAGAGTGCTGCATTATGCATCTGAGAGTGCTTATCATCATAACCACTCAATCCCAGGCAGGCCTGTCCATGAGTCACCCCTGAATGCTCGGCCCTCTAGCTGCCTTTCCTGCTGATTGGTGGCTGACGCAGTCACTTGACAGTCAGGGCCTCCATAAGTGAAGGTATCATAAATAATAATATTTTCTTTGCTTTCCAGGCTGATTACGATACGATGATGCATTTCATCTTTCCCAGAATGGTAAGTAAAGAACTCTTCCTACATTTGAAACTCCCAAGCAAAAGCAAGCAAGAAAAAGTGCACAGTCACGAAGAAGGTGGACTTTTGCCCACTAACCCTAGGGAACCAGGTGTTAACTCTGTCACCTTTAGATCCCTTGAGCGTTTCAAAGTTCTCACCAAATACATATAGGCTCTTTCAAAGGAAGAGAAGGTGTTGCCACCTTTGTTGGATCATAGTTGAACACGGTGTATTCAACATTTTCTTTCCTGGGGGGGGGATTTATTTTAAAATATATGCCGAGGCAGGAATAGATGTGTTTTGCGTTCCGTGTGCAGAGAGTGACTATGTACCTGTGACACATACCAAGAGCTGGTGAGTGAGGCCTCAGGATTTTCACTTTTACAGAAAAACTGACCAGGGCTTGGAAGCATCTGTGAATTTTAAAATGTTTGTTTTCTAAACCATATATCAGAACTTTCATGAGGCAGGGTAGCTACGACGGGATTTTATTTAAATGTGCAACTTCATTGTCTTCATGTTTTTATGACACAGCAAATCATTTGGTTATAGTCTTGATCATAACCTCCTTACAATGGAAATAATGAAGAGAAGAATCCTACTGAACAAGAACTGGGAAACAGTTCTCAGGTACTATATACTTCAAAGTCTTCTCAGAGCATCTTGAGCATTAGCTATGAAAACAAGGAAATATTCATTGAGGAGAAATATCACTTTCAAATAGTCAAACATTGGGATGTGTGAAAAGGTAGGCAGAGAATTTACACTAGATATGTGGTTGGGAGAATGTCTCAGAGGGTCCACAAACTGTTGTGACTGTAACTCAATGAATACTTTACATTTTTTATTTTCTGAATTTCCTATAATAAATGCATAGTATTTTTCTAACAGAAGAAAAACATACTTGAATAGTCAATTATTCAAAAGAACATGTTTAGTATTAAATATATACACACATAATTGAAAAGCATTTCTCTATGCAAAACTTTTAACTAGAATGACAAAATTAAGTATATATATTTATAAAATTATGTATGCATATATATCTCCCACCTAACTCTAGGAGGCACTAAAACATAAATGAATATTAATTAGGTAAAATATATCTTTAAAGTATCTAAAGTGATAAAAGCTATTCTTAAACCATTTTCATTCTGGTACAAATGTGTGCCCGAGTTCAGGCATAGCCTGTGATTTCACATTGGTGCTTAGGGAGCGAGAGTGTGGTGCTTTACTTTTTCATGGTAGCAATAAATGCTCTCAAGTAGGAGAGGCTGTACCAGAAGATGATACACTTTAGTCCACTGGATTAGCAGGCCAGCATTCAACAACAACCAGTTCCACCTACGACCCGCTGTGCAGAGTTTCCATGTGGAAACCATTGTCAGGTTGGAGGTTTGCTAGAATACTTGAGTGATCTTGTGTAAAGACCTTGATTCTATGACAAGTTTTTATAAGGAATAAGAGTCAAAGACCATGGACATCTTTGCAATTTTATTTTCCTTGTGTGGGGCTGAGAATCAAGCCTAGGACATCCCATACACCAAGCAAGTACATCAAGCAAGTATATCGTTAGCTCCAGGAACCCTTGTGTGAAAACTTACTTACTGTAGTAGATGAAAAGAACACGCAGTATCAAAAATAACTACTGAATTTGAGAGACCCTCAGTGCAGCAGAAATACCATTAGCAACTCACTGTCTTGCAGTAAGCTGCACAAGTGTGAAAACATGTTTGGGGTTGGAAAGTTCTGGTTGGACATGGTGGCATCCACCCATAATTCTAGCACTTTGGTGGCTGAGGCAAGAGGATCACAGGTTAAAAAATATAAGAAAGCATCAATAACAACCAACTGGTTGATTAGGTCTCAGAGTCTGAAAAAAAGCAACAATAAACACACTTCTTGCCATTTCTATTAAAATTGTGTTCACTGAATCTTTTCCATTATAGATCTCTGGGGATTTGGTTTCACACAAGTCATTGGTTCGTGTCACAGGAAAAAGTAGTTTTCTCAATTAGCAAAACAGTGTAACTGATGGTTTCTTTAGAACATTTATCTCTGTGTACTGATAACTGCCATTAGACTATCATATTTTGTTTTTAAACTCTTGTTTTAAACGTGGTCAGCTAGGATAGTTGTTAAGAGTCACTGGTTTTTTGCTTTTTGTTTTGGTTTTGGTTTTTGGTTAGGGTTTCTCTACATGGCTTTGGCTGTCGTGGAATTCGTTCTGTAGACCAGCCTGGCCTCAAACTCAGATATCTGCCTGCCTCTGCCTCCCAAGTGCTGGGATTAAAAGTGTGTGCCCCGCTGCCCAGCTGTTAGCCATTGCTTTTAAAGTCAGGCTGGCTGAACACCTGGCTGTTGTTTGCGCATGCTCTGTCCTAAATCCCTGGAATAGTTTATACTCACTTTACAGTTGCTCAGATACAGGAACAACCTATTAAATCTGCACAAATGCACTGCTAGTCTGCTAGCAGCTGCAGCATATAGTTCACAGAGCTCAAAGACGTCTGTACTTGGAACATAAAAATACTAATTAGTTAAAAGGGAGGGGCGGGTTGGCAAAATGGTTCAGCAGATAAAAGAACTCTCCTTTCTAGCCTGGTGACAGATTTCTATCCACAGAATCCATCCACAGAACCAGTAGTAGAACAAGTGAACAAACCGCCACAATTGTCCACTGATGTCCACACACAATGATAAGTGTACCCCTGTAATTTGTTACCATAGAAACACACACAATTTACCAGCCAGTGTCGGGGTGAGAAACAAACAACCAAGGAATGATAATGACCTCTGACACCCTGACATCCTCTCTGTGTGGTTCAATGATATTCCCTTAATTCTCACCTTCAATCAAAGATGGACATTATCTGGAACCCCCACCCTCTTTTCTCTTTCTTGCTTTTCTAAAGCAATATTATCATTTGCTGTTCTCCCAAAATATCTTTATTCTATGTGTTTATACCTCAATATGTTGAGTATGCTTCATTGCTCATTTTGCACATTTTGAAATGTAGGTGAATACATATTTATCTGTAATTATTTTACACAACAATTAATTTTTCATCCTCTATGCCACATTGCCATGTATACTATTATATAATACTCCATTATATTCTGCACATTTGCACATTTCCAGTGTTTCACTTTTGCGTTTTACTATCAAATATAGTCATTTCGGGGGCTGGAGAGATGGCTCAGAGGTTAAGAGCATTGCCTGCTCTTCCAATGGTCCTGAGTTCAATTCCCAGCAACCACATGGTGGCTCACAACCATCTGTAATGGGGCCTGGTGCCCTCTTCTCGTCTGCTAGCATACACACAAACAGAATATTGTATTCATAATAAATAAATAAATAAATATTTTAAAAAAACATAGTCATTTCATGAACAATCTAAAACACAAGTATCTAAGTGGATATCTGCAAAAATCTCTCTAGGACAATGGTTCTAATGCTGGAATTTTTTTTTTTCCCACCCAGAGACTATTTGGTGATACACACAGCATTCTTTGCCTGTTACACTGGGGTATGCTAATAAATATCCAGGAACATGAAATATCCCTAAGAGACAGTGCTAAAAGAAAGGCATAGTAGAGTCCCGACAACAAAGCCACCTTGACGAAAGGTCACTACTGTGACACTAAGAGACCCTGCTCTGCAATAGCTACTCAGAATAAAACTGCCAGCTCTCTGGGTACAAGGATTGTAACTTCATTCATGGCCTCATGACTGCCACATAGGTGTGAAGGTCCAGCTCCTGAGTGCTGGGATTAAAAGTGTGCACCATCACTGCCCAACAATGCAAGCTTCATTTTAAACTAAAAGTTTAATTAAAAGTTTTAATGCAGGGCTGGAGAGATGGCTCAGAGGTTAAGAGCACTGACTGTTCTTCCAGAGGTCCTGAGTTCAATTCCCAGCAACCACATGGTGGCTCACAGCCATCTGTAATGAGATCTGGTGCCCTCTTCTGGCATGCAAGCATACATGGAAGGAATGTTGTATACATAATAAATAAATAAATCTTTAAAAAAAAAGAGTTTTAATGCAAGACTTCAAAGCCTAGGAAACCAAGCTCAGTGGCCCATACTGTCTGTCCAGAATGTCCATGACCTTAAGTTATAGTCCCAAGCTGGGAGGGGGAAATACATAGTTCAAATATATCCCAACAAGCCGGGCGGTGGTGGCGCACGCCTTTAATCCCAGCACTCGGGAGGCAGAGGCAGGCGGATCTCTGTGAGTTCGAGACCAGCCTGGTCTACAAGAGCTAGTTCCAGGACAGGCTCCAAAACCACAGAGAAACCCTGTCTCAATATATATATATATATATATCTCCCAACATTGTGCCTTTTTGAATCAAAAGGAAGTCCACTCTGGCTGGGGTGTAGTGGCACAGAGGCCTGAGATTCCGGTGTTCAGGAGACTGAATCAGGATAGTTCTAGATGAATGGATGCCTCCATAGCAAACCCTGTGTCAACAAACACAAACATAACTAAAGCACTGTTTTTCTATTTAGACTAGCCTTCATAGCAAAACCCTGTATCAACAAACAAAAACATAACTAATTAGATTGCCAAGAGACTAATATATTACCTTAAAATAGTGGGGCTGAGGATGTGTCTACTTTGTAGGTAGAGTGCTTGTCTAACATGCACAGAGCTCCAGGTATGATCCCTAGCACCTCATGAACTGGGTATGGCATTATAGGCTTGTAACCCCAGCACGCTAGTGGTGGAGGGAGGAGGATGGTAAACCAGTCATCCCTGGATGCATAGTGGATTCCAGGGTAGCACTGTCTCAAAAAAGAAGACAAACAAGGAGGAGGAGGAGGAGGAGGAGGAGGAGACAACAATGTCAACCCAGGAAACTGTATTGATGACTATTGTACTGTTATATAGAAGCCTTCCTCATACATTCTTGTTTTCTACAGAGAAACCATTTATAGGAACGCTTTAAGGCAGAAATATATCAAGATGATTCAAAACTACTTGTTTGTGTAAAGTATGGTTTCATTTGGAAACTCAAGGATAAGCAAATCCTTTTATACTTCTGCTTCTGGAACTTCCCAGGGAGGAGTTTCACTCCTGTGTGATACCTCCCTGACTACCCTTATACATGAATAGCCGGTTAATCCTGAGCCACTTACAGCTGGTCTTTGTAAGGTTTGAATCTGGAAATATGGGGCAGACTCAGGAAATGGGAGACTGTATTAGTTGACAGATCCAAGAGCAGGCAGATTCTGAGCCTTAATCCCAGTTATTCAAGTTTTCATAGATCTACAAAGTGGTTAATGGCCTTTGCAGAAGCTGATCGGAATGGAGTCTCTGCAGCTTGCAGTGATCCTGATAGCTGCATTCACATGAACGAAAGCCAATCCTGAGACAGACTTCCTGAGTGCTGCAGTCTTCCATGTGGTGGCTCACAGCAACCTATTCCAGGGGATCCTATACTGTCTATAGTCTCCATGGACACTGCATTCACAGGGTACACACATGTACTTGAATACATAACATTCACGCACTTAAAGATATAAAAATATTTAAAAGAAGAGTAAATGAGGGGCTGGAGAGATGGCTCAGAGGGTAAGAGCACTGGCTGCTCTTCCAGAAGTCCCGAGTTCAATTCCCAGCAACCACATGGTGGCTCACAACCATCTGTAATGAGATCTGGTGCCTTCCTTGCCAGCAGTACATTGTATGCTTAATAAATAAATAAATAAATATTTTAAAAAAATAAAAAAAGAAGAGTAAATGAGAGTGTGTGCCTACCATGGCTTTAGTTCAATCCCAAGAGTAATAAAAATAGACAGACAGATAAATAGATAGATAGACAGGCAGACAGACAGACAGATAGATAAGAACTGAAGACAGACACAAAAAAGAAGACAGAATACACAGGGAAAAGGCTACCTAAAAGCTAAGGAAGAGAGGAGCCTCTGGAGAACCAGTAAAACTACCATTTTTACTTAGAACTTCTAAACTTAAAAACTAGGAGAGGATAAGTGGCTACTGTTTAGACTCTGGTCTGTAGCATGTGCAAAGGAAAACGGTATCTGTGGAGCATTCAGTAGTCAATCTTTTGGCCATGTCAACCCCTGCTAAGTATTATCTTCCCACCGTCCTCTTTCTCCTCCCCTTTAGAGATGATTGCCTTAGTTTAGGCTTTATTTTTCATGCCTGCAGTATTCTAGTAAGCCTTAGCATTTCTTCATTCTGATAAAAATCATTCATAATTTTCTAGCAAACTTCCTGCATCATGAGCTGCCTGGCAGCAAAAATCAGTTCTGCACCCTTTACCCAGCTGCAGTCTGTTGTCTACAGTTCCCAAATAACGCTGTGCATCAAAACCTTGGAGTAATTGATTGGCTGATGTTGATATAGGTTCTCATTTATCCCAGGCTGGCCTGGGACTTGATTTGTCATCAAAGGTGACCTTAAACTCTGACCTCCCGCCTCTGTTTTAAGTGCTGGAATTACAGGCAGCATTCACAAGCTGTGATACTTGGTTTAATAAGATGAAGAATAGGTCTTAGTATTTACTTAAAATAGAAGAACAGCATTCTAGAAAAGACTAATAAATAATACAATCATAAGAGATAAACTCAACTTCATTCTGTCTAAAATCAAAGGCAGTCCTGTTGGCCACCCTTAGATTTGAAAACAAAAGTTTGTTATATCTATCTGTCAAGTTGATTAAGTCATGCTTGTGCCTAGTATTTTAATTGTTCTATAATTTAGGAAATTTTTTAAAAAGCTGGCATCTTTCTTGTGTCTATAGAGCTTTTGACTAAGATAATAGAGATACTAGTTTTGTTTTGTTTTTTAAAGTGGGGCTCTGTGGTTGAGTGTTCGCCTAGCATTTGTGAGACTCTGGGCTCAGTATTCATAACAACACATAAATTATTATGTCTATCAGGTGATCCACTTTAAAACTAAGAAAGTGGAGCCTGCAGAGAGGCAAAGGCAGTGCATAGGAATCAAGGTCACGCCCAAAAGTCAGTTTCTTGAGGGACCATTTGCACTCAGATCTTAGTAGAGAGGAGCTCCCTGGGACTTGGATGAGCAAATGAAGATGGTGGCTCTAAGTCTACTCCTGGCTGTCCCTGAAACCTGTGCTGTTACTGCTGGAGAGTGAAGAATTGCCGGTGCCATGCTCTCCCTCTGCTGAGTGTCTCTTGTATTCAGTGGAGAAATATTTTACTAAATCTATTTGCAGTCTGAAAGGTCTCCAAACAAAATGAAATATTCACCAATTACTCTTTGGCTTATTTTTCCCTGGCTCGTATTTTGAACATCCTAAACTTTATAAATTATTATGTGGACTGAATCGACCAATGGGACAGGGCTTCCAGACTTTTGTCGGCATCTCCTGAGAAAGGAATTCACCATTTATGTTACCAAGATTTGCCTCTTACCTTAGATGCATGAAGCCCCAGTTCTGTCCCCAGCATTTCCTAAAGGGAGTGTGGCATACGCCTGTAACCCCAGCACGCAGCGTGTGAAAGAGGAGGGTAAAAATTTCTAGGCTATCTTTGTCTATATAGCAAGCATAAGGTGAGCATGGATTACATGAGGCCCTATCTCAAAGAATAAATTATTAAAAAAATCAACTCTTTATAAAATTTGAACTACAAGTGGCTTTTGTGCTGAAAAAGTCTTATAATGCTTTTTCATTAATATACGTAAGTATATTAATTCAATTTTGGGGGGAGTATTTAAAATAAAGTTAATTCCTCTTTGATATAGTAATTTTTTTTTTTTTTGGTCTTTCGAGACAGGGTTTCTCTGTGGTTTTGGAAGTAATTGTTTTTAAAATAAAAAAAAATCTAGGTGTGATTTTTACAAATTCAAGATAAGCTTAGTAAAGATTCATGAAATTAAAAGGAATAGACAAGAAAAAAGCTATTTTTCCAGTATCTAAGTATAACTGTTGTTAAAACTTTGATATATCTATTCCCTGTCTTTTTTGTGGCATATTATTTTGACTATTTCTCATAATTTCATTATATATATATCACAAGTACACACATATATACTTAATGTCTAGGGTCTATGTAATGACGAATTAATAGGAACAGTGGGGAAAATGTGATTTACAGATTGAGTAGGCAGTGGGTTCAAATTTAATTTTTTGCTTGTTTGTTTTTGATTTTTGAGACTGGGTTACTTTGTAGCTTTGGAAACTGTCCTGGAACTCTCTCTGTAGGTCAGGCTGGCCTTGATCTCACAGAGATCTACCTGCCTTTGCTTCCTGAGTGTTGGGATTAAAGGCATGCACCACAGCTTCTATAGCATTTATCACCTGGAATCTCTTGGTTCTTGTTTCGTATTCTTGAATATAAAAATATTTCTGAACCCACTCCCCATGGCTGTTGTTAGCATTAATTAATGCAAAATGGTTAATAGAGCATCTAGAATATAGTAAATCCTCAATTGTGGTTAAAATCATTTCCCTATTGACATAAAAATGACAAAGTGTAACTGTTTTTCTGGTTAAAAATTCCCAACTCTTCCAGTTTTGTTTTGTTTTTTTTTTCCATAGGAGGTAGTTCAATCTCTTTATCATTCTGTGTCCTGGATCCTGGAGTTTTTCAGTCTTCCACTGGTAACTTTAAATGCTACTTCCAGAGCTGCACAAGGCAGTCTAATCGGCAGAAAACCGAGCTGGGCTAACGACGACACCCTCCATTACTTTACGAACGCTCTAAATTTATCTCACAGTCTCAACTACTTCTGTTTTGTTGTTGCTTGCAACCATCACACCAGTGGCTCACTGCCAGGTGAGGCTCCTTTTTGTGCCCCCAGGAGGATTGTTGCTAAGTCACACAGCCTTCAAACCAAATTTAGGCAGTTGGTGTTTTAGTCCCAAGGCAGGCCCACACAATCACTCTAACCAAATTATATATTATTAAATTTTATGCATCTTTCAGTTGTTGAGAACATTTACATCCTGATTTTATAATCTAATGCACCTCCTTCCTTTTTCTCATCCAACCTGTCTGTGACAGGCATGTCTCCTCATGCTTTATCTCTGTCCCTGATGACATGTTCACATGTTCGACATGTTCACATGTTCACATTGTGACAGGCATGTCTCCTCATGCTTTATCTCCGTCACTGAAGACATGTTCACATCAGACGGAGTGAAGGACAAAGGCCTCACTTCGCTGGAGTCTTCTCCAGGTAAACACTGGTTCCTTAGCAAGGAGACTGGGTGCAATTGCTCCACTAGTTATAAAAACACACTAGCAAACTATCCCTAAACCTGAACTTTTCTCTCACGAGGTTAGAAAGGCTACAAATGCCTTGCCAAAATCTACACGTCTCCACCTATCACAAAGAAAAACTGTTTACTAACTCATCAAGGAAATGATATATAAAATTAAAAAATAGATTATTCTTTTTTTAGTGCAATTATTTTTTCTAGTAATATTTTCAATGATCACAAAGTCTCATATGTTTATACATGTAATTTAGCTATTCTCCCTTAAACAACACTGCTGTCATAGATCTGAATCCTCAGGCTCTGCCTTTTTTCTCTTTTAACATGAGGAATACTCTTTCTTATGCCTCCTGACAATCCAGACTTGATAAAGGGAACAATGAAAGCTTCCACCCCATCATTTAGAAGGTATCTGCTAATGATTCGCAAAGATCAAGACCTTGTGCAGCCTAGCTACAAGGAGGAGGTGGTCGTTCCTCAAAGGTGGTGTGACAGTCTTTGTTGACTCCTTGTGGGAGGCTTTATCCTCTCTGAGGAGTGGATGATGGGAAGGAGGGAAATGTGTGGAGAGCGGGAGGAGGGGAGGGGGAACTGAGATTGGGATGTAAAATACGAAAAAAGATTGTTTATTTTTTTTTTTTTAAGAGAGAGACATGATGGCAGCTAGGCCAGGTATAGCCTAAGTTCTGTGCTGAGTCCTGTCCCTGACCCTCTTGGTTCACATGCTAGCTGTGCACTTCTGTAGCTGAATGCTTATGGGGAAGTAACTCAGTCACAATGCAAGAGTCATGGGGTTAGTACGGTAATTAGAGCACAGAAGTACTTACTTTCAGTACTTGCTCTCATGTCAAGAATGTTCTCCATTGTCTATGTTCTCGGTGCTTTCATATATTTCTCTTTTCAGAAAGCTTGCCGAGCGATCTTGACTCTGTTGTTCACTGAGTAGTACTTGGTACATGCAAGGCCCTACATACGCACCAGGGAAATCAGCAAAGTCCCTTTGCTTGTGGAGCTTACACTCCAATGCAGAACAAAAACATTTCAGTGTGTAAAATAGCAGCACCAGCAATTATGAGACTGAAAGGCAAAGGGCAAAAGATGTCAGGGAGAACGGTTTCCCAGGCGGAGTCTACGTCTTCTGTAAGCTGAGAAGAATGAACCAATGGCGAAGAAGCACTGAAGAATGGAAACCCTTTCTTTCTTTCTTTCTTTCTTTCTTTCTTTCTTTCTTTCTTTCTTTCTTTCTTTCTTTCTCTCTCATGAATGAATCTGTCTTCAACTTCAAAATCTGCACTTGTTCCTTTGTGGCTGTTCTCCCTGATTCCATGTCATAAGATGGCATTCTTGCTTTTTTCCAGCATCTTCCAGAAGCCCCCAGCTCATGCCTTGCTGAGTGCTTATAGGTCCACACCACCCTCATCCACTCCCTCTTCCTCATATGTTCCCCCTCTTACAAATGCTGCTTGAGATTCAGAGCCTGTCAGCGAGTCCCCATGTGGCAAGCTGGCTTCTTTGGTTTCCTCCCCGTTTTCCTGCTCATTAGAACCATTTGTGTTTGCATAGGCAGAACACTGTTTAAATCAAACTCTGAGACCGCATGGCTGCTTTTCCCCCAAGGTTCCAATCATTTCCATTTTACCTACTGGTTTCTGTCAGAATTGGGTCCTGAGTAAGAGTCTCCTGAAAGCTTACTCTGCCTTCTGGGAAATGAAATGATCAGCAAGGCTGGTCAAGAAATTGTCAGTGCTTTGCTTTCCAAGGAACTCAAGTTTCTGCAGATACCTGGAGACTGAAATCCCTAATGCCAAGATGTGCTGCTGCTCTGTCAAGTTTGTGGTCTGTAGGAGAAAAGAATCCCAAGTCTCCTGGCCAGAAACTCTACAGTGCAGTCCCAAATTCCTATCGTGTCTGGACTTGTCATTTACACTCACCTAGAATTTTCTCCAGTGTCTCTCCAGCCACGGGTCATTAGACTCAGAGTTTCCAACTAGCAAGGCCTATTCACCAACCATCCAATCTGCTTGGCCTGATTATAATTAAAATAGAGGTCTAAAAAGTCAATTAATATTTATCCTATGTTGTAAAGTGTTTGCCAACAAGCAGGAGGTCCTGAGTCTGCTCATTCTAACCTATGCAATGGTAGGCAGAGGCAGAAAGCAGCTTCTTTATTAACCAATGGTCTTCACAGTTTACAGAGTAAACTGTAATTCCACGTCATGCAACAGAGTCAGGGATGGTGCCAGGCGCTCCTTTCCAGTGCTGGGGAGGCTGGGACGGGTAGATAGAGTCCTGGGGCTTGCTGGGAGTCAGGACACTATTGATAAGTCTGAGGTCAGAGAAAGATCCTGTCTCAACAAACAAGTAAAAATTGACATTGATCTCTGGTCTCCACATACAAACGTGAACATGCACACTTACAAATTAAATTGTGCATGAGACCAAACCATATGACCAGGAAATCAAGACGTTTCCTTCTAGCCTTGATATTGACAGGGCAAGCTTGAAACAATAGGAAGTACTGGGTTGGAGGGTTGCCTCTGAGGCTGACCAAGCCACACACTGGGCTTAGCGCCCTGTGACGAGGTGCTGAGGTGTCATCTCCCAACTGAAGAGCCTTTGAGAAGGAAAGATCTGGAACCTCTATTTTTACAGATGAGAAAATTGTAGCCAGAAAAGGTTAATTGACTTGCCGAAGGTCTCACACACAGCTCACTCCAACTGTAAGACAGCACCCTACCCCCTTCTTGGGCCGGTAAATTTCATCCACACAGTATTATTCTCTATGAACAGCCTAGAGGGTTGTTTCCACTTCAGCGGCGTGGAAATCGGAATGCCTACCCTCCTACCTCACAAGGCCTGAGAAAACCGACTGAGAGATTAGGCATGTGGGGGGTGTATTATGATGGTGATCGTTTTAATAGTTTAACCTCTAGGTTTCTGTGGAGCTTTTCCTGTTCATTGAAGTGATTTGCATTTTAAATTCTACTCTCTGTATTGAAACATGTTTACCCTCTTTCAGATTCACAACAAATTGCAGGCTGCATCCTCTAGGTTTTGGCAATTCCTGAAACCAGGTGTTATTTTACTTCTCTTTGCATTTCTCAGGGGAGGCCTGGCAATGCGCCTTCCTTTCAGACTTTACTTTTCTCATTTGTTCAGGGGATGATCATCCCTTTCTCTCACAGGTATGAAAACCTAAGCTAAGGACACTGTCATATCAGCGGCTGCTTTCCTTGACTTTTTTTTTCTTGTTTCCTTCCTCCCTCCAGTCTTCTTGATGGCAGACGGCATTTATTTATCTTTTATTCCTCGAGTCTATTGAGCCTAGCACTCACTAGCTGCACAGTATATTTGTTGAATGAATTATTCACCAAGGTGAAGAACACAGAGTGGGACCGAAGGTACAGCATTTTGTAGGTCAATGGGTTTCCACCTCTGAAGAGCAGATAAAGCCTCAGGAAGATGCTGAAAAAGCCGGAGAGGGGACGAGGATGAAGCAAGGCTGGCGTTGTCTCACAAACATAAACTTGTTTCTAATCGATAGATTAGGCTGCTATGGGATGCTGCTTTTGGAAGAGAAGCTTTTCTGAAAACTGAAATGAAGACATGTACCAGGATGGAATATACGCTTATACAGTCTCAAAATGCAGTTTCTTATATTTTGTTTCTGGCTGGGAAAGTTAACTTCGCTATGCCACTTTACTTTCCGCAGTTTTCATAGAGCTGATGGGCAGCAGATACCCCACCAACACCTGCCATTTCCACAGTATCCTAGCCCAGTGTACAGGACTTGGATCCAGGCAGCGAGGTACAGCAGAAGCAGGTGCAAGCAGGCCCAACATACCTGGCTTGACTTTTCTCTGCGTCTGGTTCCCTCTGAGCCATACAACTGCCAAAGACTCTACTGCCAAGGCTGAAAAACACACTTAAAAAAAAACAACAACAAAACTCTAGTTCACTATTTG
Organism: Microtus ochrogaster; assembly: GCF_000317375.1. Lineage (NCBI taxonomy): Eukaryota > Metazoa > Chordata > Mammalia > Rodentia > Cricetidae > Microtus > Microtus ochrogaster. The sequence goes on from NC_022022.1 coordinate 50,169,285, forward strand.
GAAGAACTTATACTTACCATCTACACATTTCCATGTGATGATGGGAAATACACACGGTCTCGCTGAGATCTAGAAGCAAGCTTCCAGGCCAGAACAACTTCTGTAGCAGGATTAGAAAGAGCAGGCAGAGCTCGAGCCAGGGGCCCCATGCTGGTCTCTCCTTTTACATCCCAGCACTTCTGCCTTCCGAGGGAAAGATTAAATCAGGGTAAACAAGAACATGTTTAATAACGCATAACTGGTCCGCTTAGAGTTGGGCACCAGTAGATGAAAACAGATGCATGTCCTAACCCACCAGCGAGCTACTAGGGCATGCCAGCAGAAGGCCTGTCCTGATATCAAGGGACCTTCAAATGTCTGCCCAGCAACAGATACCTAAGTGATGCTGGCTCATGTTCCTTCCTTGTCCGTCCGCACACTTTCATACTTGTTAAATCCGGTGGACACACACCATGAAGAGGTGTCTCCAAGTAGCCCAAGAAACCCATCCCATTACTTTATTTCTACAACATGCCAGTGAGGACACTAGTTCTTTTTCTTTCTCCGCACCCCACTCTGCACCTTTTTTTTTTTGCTTGTTTTTTTTTTTTCCTTACCCTTAGTTGTCCTAGAACTAGTTCTGTGAACCAGGCTGACCACAGAACTGGCAGCTCTGCCTGCCTCAGCCTCCTGAGTGCTAGGATTCAAGGTAGAAGGCACTGTTTAT
>NC_022022.1:50170151-50212247 GCF_000317375.1 Microtus ochrogaster
GTGAGCCACCATGTGGTTGCTGGGAATTGAACTCAGGACCTTTGGAAGAGCAGGCAATGCTCTTAACCTCTGAGCCATCTCTCCAGCCCCAGAATTCATTTTATATCTACAGATCATGACTGGGCTTTCAAAAATTAACTGAAATCGAGTTTCTGCATTTGGAACCCAGCTGTTGACGAATGATATATTTTAGTCATACCCAGCTGGCCTGAGATCTTTGTCTCCAGAGTTGATGGCTTTGTCTGGAAGAAGGGAAGGTTATCCATGAATGATGCAACTCTGTCAGCTATCCAATAATAAATGTGCCGCTGGAGCTGATGGAAGAAACCTGCAGCATTCCAAGGGGGCTGTTCGTTATCCTCCACCAAGACTGCTCAGAGACTATGATCCTTCTTCCTCATAAGGATTTTATCAGTTGGGCAGTTAGAACACACAGCGTGCACAAGGCTCTTGGGGTCACAGAGAGAGAGAGGCTGGGGGGGGGGGGAGAGAGAGAGAGAGAGAGAGAGAGAGAGAGAGAGAGAGAGAGAGAAATGGGGACTAGAGAATGAATATATCTTAGAGCTGATGATGGAACGAGGGTAGATACCTTTAATCCCAGCACTCCAGAGTTGGAGCAAGTTCCAGGGCAGCTTGGTCGAGATAGTAAGATGATCTTCAGCAAACACAGGAACAAACAAAAGCCTAAAATTAACATTAAGCAAATGTAACTGAACCTGCACTTTATATTATGAGACTATTTTCAGATATTTTTTTAAATAGCTCCTTCTCAAGATCAATGAGCAAAACTGATTAATAGTCCAGTTCGTTTTTATTATGAAAAACAGCATCTGTGGTTTCTTTGAAAGGATGAACCAAACAACTCAGTGGTCATGTTTCTAAAACTTCTGCAAAACAAAGTGATTTCAAATGTTATCTACCAAATCCTGACTAAACTGAACTGTAGCATTCAAATAAGAAATGAATAAAAAGGATTCAGCTAGGTGTAAGCTCATCAGTTTTTTTTTTTTTTAAATTAAGAAGCAAGAGAAGTATTTTATTCTGTTGAGGACTATAAACAATGGAAAATGTGTTTTTCCTTTTTTCTACATGAACATAGACCATAGACTAAGCAACTGATGAAATCACTCATTCAACTTTAAGAACTGACTTTTATCTTTTATATTTTAGTTTGTTGGATTAATAGGCATATGTTTGAAAAATTTAGAAAACAAACACTATAATTAATGGAAGTTTCATCTTATTAGTGTCATTTATCACAGCTTTGTCTGATGACAAGAAATGAATATTTCTTTTCAGGCAGGGTCTTAATGAGTTAAAAAATAAAGCCTGTGTGTTGCTCTGTGCAAGAAAGTGAGAGACAGAAAGACAGGCAGGCAGGCAGGCACGCACGCACACTTGCTCACGCACACACGCATGCACACACGCATGCACATGAGTGGATAGCTGAGAGTAACTGTGGGTGTTGGTTCTCACCGTCCTCTTTATTTGATCCTTGTCTCCTGTTTCTCAGCACTCTGGAGAGCACGCTAGCCCTCCAGTTTCTTTTCTCTGTAGACTAGGCTGGCCTTCTAGTTCCTTGTTTCCAATTCCCACGTCTCTGCTGAAGTTCAAGAATTATTGACGGGCTCTTCTGTACCTTGTTGTATAATGGTTTGAAGAATATGAATTCAGAATACAGTGGCTCGGTAAGAGTTTTTGTACGTTAAGCCATCTCTCAAGTCCAGATTCCTCAATCTCTCTCTTGAACTAACTGTGTAGGCCAGGACAGCCTTGAACACTCCTTTATCTCCCTGCCTAAGCTTTCTGACCCCTGGGGTTCAGATATGAGCCATCAATCTTGGTCAGTTCACTCTAAACTTGGCCAACATAGCCATAGATACCAATATCAGTTTCCAAACAGGGAGATATCTATAATGATTTCCACTTAATGGCATCTACCCAAAAATGAACAGGATAATTGTCCTAATAAAGTTGTAACAGTAAAGCTACTGGGTAATTCTTTAACAAAACAGTTGGCAGGTGTTCATGCACTCCGAAACAAAATGAAAGAAAATGCCAGATAATTGAAAGTTGATAAAACTGTTTAAGAGAACAGTCTTCCAACAGGACTACAAAGTACACATTTTTAGAAATTATATATTACCCACTATTTTGAAGTGTTATAAGGTATTTTGTGGGCCAGCATCATGATTTGGCTCAGTGGGGAAGAGTTCACTTATTATATGTGAGATTTTTGGCTTAATCTTTAGGATCACTAAATTATATATGTGTGTGTATATATATATATTTATATATAAGCATATATATAAGTATATATAAACAGGTATACATGTATATATACATATATATAAAACAAAGTAACTTACAGATACTTTTTAGAAAATGAGTGCATATTTCATAAAGATGAGCATATTCCATATAGATGTTTTTAATTTTTGCAATAATTCATGATGATCATGTTTCCCGATTTATACCTGGTTCGGTAACATTCCATGAGAAGTTGTGTTAATCTGTAGTCATACTAGAAATCTGTATGAGGAAATAGACACTATAAACTAAAATCAAGAGTAGCATCAGACAGGAAACACTCTGAACTGCGATGTTGAAACAACTCTTCATTCATTCAGGTTTTGCAGATTGTCTGGATCCTAAGCAAACACCCTCCTTTGAAAAGCATGTGTGGTGCTATCCATTACTTGTGGTTTTAAGTTCAAGCTTAGCTTGTTTGCCTTAAAACATGCTGTGTTTAGCTGTCTCTGCCACGAGTCTTACTCATTTGTTGAGCTATGGCTACCAAACACTGCAGCTTGTAATAATCCTTCGAAGGTTGTTTGCTTCTGTTTGTTGGTGGTTGGAAGTGTCTAATTTCTTTCATGTGTCCTCCTTTGGTGGGGCATAATTATGTGGTATGACATGAAGCAAAAATAATGAAAAATAGTATTTACTTCTGATAAACACAGAGGGAAACCGAACGGAGTCCAAGAACGAAAACAAAGCTTAAGAGAAGACATTAAAAGGTTGGGGGTGGGGGTAACGGCCAGCCAGGAGAGAAGAGAGCCAGATACTGTGAACTTCAGCTAGTTGGTAAGCCGGAAGTTTCATAGTATGGACTGTGGGGGACAGATATGTGGATGTCACATGAACCCTCTGAGCACATTTACTGCTGTTCAGTACATTTCTTATGCAGTAACGTGAAGTTCACATGTTTATTCAGAATATAGAATATTAATGTCCAGTGAAGCTTAAAGCTAAGGTGCTCAAAGGTCCCTGGAGGAAAAAAGGAAAAGGATAAAAAGAATGTGGGGAGCAAGTCAAGTTCTTGTGTGTTTATATGTGTAATATATACTTTCATGCATGTGTATATGTGTGCTTGTGTGTACTTATATAGATGTGTACTTGTTTGTGTGTGTGTGTGTATGTGTGCATGTACTTGTAAATAGAGGCCAAAGGTCAATGTCAGTGCTCTCAATTTGTTCTACACCTTACAGTAGAAGACAGTGCCTCCATGAACGTGAAGCTTGCCAATTTGGCTAAACTGGCTGGCCTTTCTAAAGTTTTTATAGGGATGCTTCCGTCTCTACCTCTCTGGCACGGGGAGTATAAATACATACTGTCATGCCAGCTTTTACACGCGGTCTGTGAGATCAACTCAGGTTCTCAGGCTTGCATGGCAAACACCTTACCTCCTTCCTAGCTCCCATACAGCCCTGTTGCCCTGACTTCCACTTCCCACAGAGTAGACACATGGGTCAACATGTACTTCTTTTTTCTTTACTGCCATCATGAGAGAACATGAAACAATAGCAGAAACTGGATGAGTCATGGCAGGAGATGCTTTGCTAACCGGAGGAGGCAACAGGGTTTGTGGTAAATGCTATAAATCCATGCTTGCACATTACTTTGCCAAACAAACAGAAAACATTAATAAAATTCCAGTTGGTTTGGCAGGACAAAAAATGGTTAAAAATGCATTTCTGGTTCATGGAAGTAAGGTTTGGGCTTTGATAACCTTGTGAGTCATACTGAGTTTTGATGGAAGTACCATACTCTTTTAGCAGAATGTACAATTTGTCAAGGATGTTTTGTCTTAAAAGAAAACTTGGGGTTTGGGGTTAGAAACAAAAAATTGCATTGAACCCAGTATCTGAGGTTCTCCTCTGTCACAACAGTGACTGGGACAGGAAGGGTACAAGGGAGAATAACTGATCTATGCCAAGTAGCACAGCCACCCCTATTTCAACTTTGCTGAACGCAGGGTTACAAATGCCAATAAATACTCTCTTAGTTCTGTGACTTCCCATGTTCTCAACACACACACAGACACACACACACACACGTGTGCATATAAACAATAAGTTCTAGAAACTAGAAAACCCCTTCAACAAATTGGTTGTGATAGTATCTACTAAAGAGAATGTACACATTTAAGTACAACATTTTTAGTAAGTTAAGTTTTGGAAATTACTCAGATTTTGATTGCAATCAGTAATATGTGAAAATTTACAAATAGCTGACAAAAATATTTCAGCGAACTGACTAAAACAAGCTATTTAAATATTTTCTTCCACTTGCTAATAGGTAACCATGGTATGTATAGTTACCATGCATGGTGATAAATATATTCTTGCAAGATTTCTAGGTGACTTTACTTCTAGTGTTTTGAATCTGGACCAAGTAACCTTGAAGCTGACCTAAAGTGTACAGAGGTAAATCCACAAAGACAGCATCTTGACTCCCATTTATTCCATGAGCAACTAACTGCAGCTGCCAAGGACTGCGGAAGCCTCTGTTCTTCAGAAGGCTTCTGAGAACAGGTGACGTGTTTCCAAATTACCTCAGTGGTTGGTACACATCATGCTATTCTGAGTTACCGTAATCCTGCTACTTCCTATGTCATGTAAAGTTTAGAGGCAATACTTGTGGGCTGGCTGAGGATGGGGCTCAGGAAAGAGTGCTGGTCCAGGACACGGAGGGGCTCCTGGGGACCATCCCGGGATGCCGGCAAGAAGGTGGTGCTGGCCAATGAATTCCAAGGAGGGCTTTCTTTACTACTTTCTCTTTCCTTCTTCTTAATCTAAACATTTAGGAGTTAAAACGTTAAGACTTCTTTAGACTATTGTCTCCCGAGGTGTCACAGCCCTACATTGTTAGGTCCAGGCTCTTTTACAATTGTATCAGTTTGCTGTCTTCTCGCTGTGAAATGACAAGTGTCACAGGTGGGCTTTACGTAAGTGAGAGACAGGCACTTGAAAGGTTTACCAAACGCCACAAAAACGCACTGCAATTCTACGCGTAAAATTAAGACCTCTCTGCAAGTGAAACCCCACAGAATGTGTTGAGAGGCGTGTGCTACAAAACGGAAATGAAAACTAAATGAACTCAGCCTAAACCAGGGCAAAAGGGAGAGGAGTGCCCTACAGGAAAAATAATCAACACAAAGCAGCAGATGGAGTTTCCCAAAGCAGGGACCTAGCAGGCAAAAGAAAAAAACAAATGAGTTTGGCGATGGAGAGACTTAAATAAAAGCTAACTTTCTTTTTTTTTAATATTTATTTATTTATTATGTATACAATATTCTGTGTGTATGCCTGAAGGCCAGAAGAGGGTTCCAGACCTCATTACAGATGGTTGTGAGCCACCATGTGGTTGCTGGGAATTGAACTCAGGACCTTTGGAAGAGCAGGCAATGCTCTTAACCACTGAGCCATCTCTCCAGCCCCCAAGCTAACTTTCTTGAATGTTTAAAGTTAAAAGTGATAAGAATCTGTCATAAATTTTGTAACTTTGCCAAACTATCATGGGATTATTAACTGTTTGCTTTATTTGTGAAATTTAAAACACACACATCTTCAGAGGAAAAAGAACAAGATTTAGTTGAGAAAAAATGTTTAAGGAGCCGTGAAGAAATAGTGAACAGTGAAAATTTCTGAATGGCATGCCCTTGCCTTTTGAGCATATTCAGGGAATCCTCATGTCCCTTGGCTTTGTGGACTGGTCACACGGTGGACTGGTATCTGTTCCTACCTCTCCTCCAGGCATAGCTGTTTGTTCTGACAACTTTTTTCTCTGGGACGGGGGGATGTTTGCCACTCTCAGTAGCGCCTACAGCAGCACACCGAGGAAAACAGTTTTCTATGATGGCTCAATAATTGCCTTTATTATCCTTATGTGTTGAAAATTATGTCAGATTACAATTTTAGTGAAAATACAAAATTGAAAATGAATATAGAAAACAATGTGTAAGTTTCTCTGACATGAAATCACCGGGCATTGCCCAATGGAACACAAATGGCCCTCTAACAGGGGCCCTGTGCCAGCACTGGGTGATCAAAGACCTCCTACGCGGCAGCTACACCAAGTCACCCTGGTGATGTCAAGGACAGGGCATCTGAATCCTGCCCTGTAATTTCTTGGTGATATTATGCTAGAACACAAATCTTTCGATATGGATATACACATACACATGTTCACATATATATTTTACAGAATTTAAATAATTCATCCAAATAAATTATTTAAATGATTTAAAAATTCCTTTGTCAAACAGATTAATGGAACCTTGTTATTCAAAAGATAAATCATTTTATATGAAGTGGCGAAGATTTCAAGGGCTAATAAAGGTTTTATGAGAGATAAACTTTTAATGAATTAATATTTTGCATGCACTTATTTTCCATACACACAAATATAGACATATATATGCGTATATTGATATTTGTATGAACATTTTCTGACTGATATTTTTTTCTAAAAAGGGAAATAGAGTTCACATTTCTTAAAACAAAGTGTTCTTCTAGATTTGGGGTGTAGGAACTGATTGCTGCAATTCGCCAAGTGAACTGTTAAATAGAGCTATAAATGTTATTTGTATAAGATAACATAGGCTGGAATTCTTTTCTCTGCTTGTAGTTTATATGACTCCAGCAATCATTACTCAGGAATAATTTTATTCACGTCATTGTTTATGTTTCAGGTTTATCAGGCCTAAAGGACTTTCTTCTGAACAGTCTAAATCAGAATAATATTTTTCTTTAGAAAATCATGAACTAGTATTTGTACAACATGGCCCCAAAACCCTGAGAACAATTTTAAGGATTTTTCTGAAGTTCAGTGCACATTCTTCAGCTCAATTTTGGCATAGTTTCAATCTGAGAGTCCACTGAAATTCAACTGGTTTATTTTATAATTAAAAAGAAGGAAATCATAGTTACAAAAATATATAATATATGGCAGTCTTGCTTATTATAGAAACATCCATAAAGAAAGAAACATGTTCTAACTTTTTCTCATTACCCCGACGGGAATTGCATCTTTAATCACACAAAGCACAACTGCTTTCTAATTTTGTTTAAAGAGTTCCAGTACTTACAAAACCAGATCAGGTTATTATAAATCTAGTGCAAATTAGAGTCACCAGCCTTCCGTCAGCCTTATGTAAGGGTTCTATGTATATCATAAATTTAATGGTATATTAAGACATGCATCTGTTTCAGTTTTGTAGATGTTAATAACCTCACTATAGAGTATCTAAACATTTCTTTCATTAACTGGAAAATTTAAAGATAAACTTGCTTCTGTTGGAAGAGACAATATTTTGTAAATGATTTTTGAAAACCCATAAATTTATTCAAGTAGAGATAGTTCTCTAAATATTTAATTCAGTATCTATTTTTGACATTACATAATTTCTTTTTGTACATAAGCATATGCTATCCTTGTGATCTTGAATCTGTACCTTCATAAAATAACTTGGTATTTATATGTGAATATGTGTACGTATAGGCATAAACTTTAAAATCATTTTACAATAGGGCATTAGAGAGAAAGTACGCATTAAATAATGGCATGGGAATGTCAAAATTCATTATTTCAGGTATTTTGCAAATTTTTTATTTGACTACATAAAGATTTATTTACTGTATGACTACACACAGAGAAACAAACCAAAGCATCCCAAGGAGTCTCCTTGGGATTCATATTATTTAAGAACAAGTCTCAATCGTGGATTCTTTGTCCATTTACATTTTATAGTTGGTGTTTGTGTTCAGCCTCTCTCTGATTTTATTTTTAAAAAGCTTTTTTTTTTCTCCTCACTATATCTATCACCTTTATCCTCAAGGCTTGTCACTTCAACTACAACAGTAACGCAGCATCATAATGAATCATTGTGCTTCAATTACCATTAGATAACAAACAGGAAATTAGTTTTTCTTGCAGTGCATTCCATACTGTCTGTACAATTTAAAATACACGAATCCATTTGCACCATTAATTCAAGTATTAAAGACATAGTAGTAATTAAATTGGTGCCATAATTATATCTCCATAGAGAAGGTGGGGAGAATCTTGGCACACTAATAATCCGTTTTAGTTCTGTTGCGATCTGGATTTCAGTAGGAAGGACAATTGAATTAAAGGGTAGATAATTCAGAGAAACACATAAAAGTGTCCCAAGAATAGTTATCCAGGCAACAGTGCCGCAGTGTCTCTTTAATGCACTGTGGCCGCAAGGGTTATAATAGTGATTTATTTTTAACCTAAAGCAAAAAATATTTTGTGATTTTTAAAAATCAGAATACTTAGAAATATTTACACACAAAAAAATCTCATTATTATCACACCATTTCAGGAATCCTTTGAGAAACAAATGATTTTAATATGATTCCAAATTTGAATATTCATCTTAAAGAATAATTAGATCCATTTTAGAGTATTTTTATGTATTGCAAGAGCATGTGCTGATGATGTCATTGTGTGGTCTTGGGCCAAGGGGATGAACTGCAAAGATTTACGGCAAGGTGAAAACTCAATGGACTGATTTAAATCATTGTGGGAAGGGGGCATTTTAATATCTTATCAAGAAAGTATATAATATTATCAAGAATCTCTGCAGCCTTTTACTTGGCAAATTGCTATGCTGGTTCTCACATGTTCAAATTTGTTTTTACCAAAATAGATAAAACAAATAAGTATCTTCAAAAATAAAATGGTGGTGGCATTGTAGTTCAGCTGGGAGAGTGTCTGCCTAGGAGAACCTAAGAAGCCTTGGGTTCCTTTCCCCGCACTGCAGAAACTGGGCATGAAGGTACACACAGTTAATTCTGCATGTAGGAATTAGGAAGAAGGATCAGAAGTTTGAGGCTACCCTCGGCTACATATTCCGTTAGAGGCTGACCTGGGCTCTATGACATCCTGTCTCAAAAAAAAAAAAAAAATAGAGTTAAAAAATAACCTAGTTATATTAATAAGGAAATACAACAGCGAGAAATATCAGTAAAAGTTAAAGGATGCAGTTAGAGCAACCAGCAGAGCCAACGTGAGGAGCCTTTAAACCATGAAGTAGTTTAAAAAATGAGGTGCATCTTATTTACTTATTTATTTAAATATTAAGACTGTATATGACAACTGCCTTATGCTGTACAGCTATGAGAACTTAGTTTTAATCCGAAAACATCAGAAAATGATAGAATGATACTTCTGACTTTCTAGAACTCACAGGGCTCGTCTGTGAGTTTGCGTTCTGACTCTTAGAGCCTTTAGCAATTTCAGTCATCCTGCAGTGGGCCGCGATGAGAATAGACAGAATCATATTCCCAGAGCCATGGAAAATCCCATTGTGAGGAGTCTGTGAGGCTGCTTTTCAGCATGGAGCCGCCGACACCGTTAACATCTCTTTGCTTTTGTTCTGCACTCAAGTGATGTATGTATCATGATTTACCAGGAGAGACACATGCAAAGACTTTTTTATCTTGGTTTAATTTTAACAATTTTTAAAGAAATTTCATCTTTGTGGTTGACAGTGGTGAGGTTTCCATGCACTAAAAAGAATGGAGAAGGTTCATTTCTAAACACACACGTTAACAAGGAAAAAGTGCTTGCGGATACGTATCATGAACAAAATAATGACGGGAAGTTGGGACAGAGTCTGGAGAAGCAGCGTACTTCTCTGTCTTTGTTTGACAGAAGCATTGATAGAGGAAGATCTATAAGACCCAATTAGAGAAAATCCTCATGGTGTAGAGATTAGCAAGAGTTATGGGAACAATCTATGGAAAAGAAAGACTTTGACTTATGAGAAACTCAGTGGAACAATGATTATAAGGGATATCATTTTTAATTTGCTTGCTTTCAAGTGTCATAATTGTAATAGTATAAAATTTTTATAATCCTTTAGAGATAGTTATGCATATTTAAACATTTGAGTGTATAGAAAAACTTATACAGCCACTTATATGGGTGGATATTTTCTGAAAGTATTAATTATAAAATGATGGCCTTAAAATGCATATGATTATATATTCTGAATAATATCATTAAGTCTAGTACACCATAATCATATTTATATTATGCTTTTCACTTTCCTAAATTTTGAGGCTGTACTGCCTCCTTTTAAGTAAGGTTTGGCCTTCTTGGACAGAATTTACTGAGCCTAAGAGTTGAGAGAATAATTAAAAACTTATTGGCTTGCCAAATGTTTTCATATGTTTCTGGTCTCATGGAAAATGAGTTTTGATTTCATTTTAGCTCCATGCATGGCAAAGCAAGAAAGAAAAAGAAAACAAACAGGAGAAAAGAAACAAAGAAAGAAAAAGGGAGGAAGGAATGAAGAAAGAAAAGAAAAACAAAGCCAGCACAATTTCCAACCAGTTCTGGTTAGACATGTGACTCACACTGCACTGGACTGCTCTAGAACATTCTGCCAGGGGACTTTCTAGAGGAGGGAGACATTTCCCTACCAAGCATCAAATTGTAGTGGTCAAGAAAAGAGCACCAAGTTCAAGTTAGGCTATAATCTAACTAATTTTGTTCTTACTTTTGAACTAGAAAGTGGAGTAGTTTTACACACCTTTTGTTTGTTTGCTTTTTGTTCTGTTTTTGAGAAAAGATAGCTAAGTAAGTCAACTATGTAGCTCTGGGTGTCCTGGAACTCATTCTATAGACCAGGGTGGCCTCGAACTCACAAAGATCTACCTGTCTCTGCCTCCCAAGAGCTGGGATTAAAGATGCGCGCCACGATGCCCAGTTTATTCTATAGCTTTTGTGACGTCTCAGGTTAAAATGTATTCTTTATGAGAGTCCCCGACTTCCTTCTGAGATAGTTCTCTTCACTGTTTTGCTACAGCCATGATGTTGTTACAAACACAGTCAAGCCCTAGCATCTCCTCTCCATTGCAACTTCGCATAGCCTTTTTTAGACTTGGCCTATTTATACTCAAGTTTGCTCCAGCAGGGCAATGAAGAAGCTACCAGCTGGATTCACTGTTTTATACCAATCCCAGCACTTTGCCACTCTGTCCCTTCCTGTGTTTCTCCATTAACTTGTTACCTAAACTGTCACTATTCAGACTGTATTTTGACAAATACCTGATCGTTTTCCTTGTAAACAAAGGTACATGGATGGCAAACAACTCTGAAAGTTAATGTGATTTCAGTCTCAGAAATACATAAGCCTATTGAATGAAATAATTTCTACTTTCTAGAAGTTGCTAAAATTAAAAACATGCGTTTCTGCAGTTGGGAAAACATGTATGGTAAAAATGTTTGAAGCCCACCAATCTCTCTAACCACATAAGCTAATGAGTTCCTTCTGTTTTCTTTGAATGAAATCACCATGAGTGGTTAGATGTTGATTTAACATAAAACAAATGGAAATGGGTGTTTCTTCTGTCCTTTGTAGTATTTATTTAAAAAAAAAAAACAATTAGCAAGTATGACGAAGAAGTCAATGATTTTGCCGTTACTGAAATAATAATACCAATTGAGTGGCTGTGTCCAGTCCATTGGCTTTTAGGAACAAATAACATATTCCAGTTGTCCTGATGTTGTTCACTCTTTAGCAACTCCATTCATTTTTTTTTCTCCTTCTGCTACCATCACACCTGTATTGCTGTAGGTTGTGTTTTGAATTGTCATGAAGTGTCAGGTAAGCTATGTTTTCTGGATGTGGACAGGCCCTGTGGAGTGTATCACATTACCGTTCCTTCTCAGTGTCAGGTGTGTGGCTAACAGCTTAATCTTGAACATTTAAACTGAATTGATTGGGCTGCCAATTCTTTTATGTATACCTATACAGAAAGTGGAACTATTAGGATACATAAATAATACAGAATAAAAGAGTTCTTAATATTTAACGTATCTTGGAAAAGGGGCATTACTACCAGTGTGTGTATGTGTGTGTGTTTTGGCATAGCAAGTACACATTCTTAGGGTGAAAATTTTCTGAACCTTTGAACTGTAGAGAATACACTTCCTATTGAATCAAAATTGGAAGTTCTTATGGGTCATTTCATCTTCCCTAGAGTTTTAACTCACTTTGGCAAACTTTCCTCATTTTAGAGGTGTGTGTGTGTGTGTGTGTGTGTGTGTGTGTGTGTGTGTGATGTTGTCTCCTTAGAAACATAGTGGAGAGTGACTCACTTTATGTCCTGAGCATCAAAGAGTATCAGACGTATAAAATGTAGACAGTGGTTTCTTTCAGAGACTCTTTCTGAGAGAATTAAATAAATGAGCCAACATATGGCCAGCTTAATTCAGGCAAAAATGTCTATTGATTACTTGCTAAGCTCACTAAATAAAAACTTCAGGCTAAGTTTTGCTTCCCCAAAGAAAATAGGATTAGACGGGTCTGTGCACTCACTGGGGCTTCCTGTGAGTCAGGCCAGATGAATGCAAACCTTGAAAGCTGAACAAAAGAAAGAGCTAAATTTTTTTTTTTGGCAAATGCAAATTACTAGTAGTTTGACATACTGTGTATTACGCTCTCAAATAAGCCATTTTTTAAAAAAGGAGAATGTGATATAAATGATCTTTGATGTCTGAGAATCATTGGCCTGCTTTCTTTGCACCTTCTTTAAGAAGGCGGACTTAACTTTTCTAGGAGGACCTGCTCCTTGTACTGCTTTTGACTAGAGGGAAAACATAAGCACGCTCATGTTTTGCCTGAGCTCTACATAGGTGTATATTTTGCAGACTGCTTTAACTCTGCATGGAGGATATTGGAACTGATTGACCTGAGAAATTCCAAGTGAAGTGTCTGTACCATAAAGCAGATTGCCCATTTTATCAGCACCCTACCCACAGTAGAAGCAACGGTGTCATCTCTTTTGAATCTGAGAATGATAATGTGATTTGGATATATGGACATTTAACTTCAGATTTTCTGCAGTCAAGAATGCAATTGACCAGTATTTGAATGACTTTACTGCTGCAAATATTTGGCTCTGAGACAAAATGCAAATGCTAATTGATATTCAGAATATTCGAGTCTTCAGAGCAATCTCCTGTTGACATTTTAATAACATTGTTTGGAATGATTTCCGAAGTGTGGTGACTGCAACACACCCGCAGTAACAAAAAAGTACATATTGTTTCTGAAAGCAGACAGCTCAAGTTTCACCCTGTTTCCTAGAGGTTGCAAATCTGGGAGAATCAGCTTCTCTCAGGCAAATGGCTGAATTCATTAACTCACTCAATAGTTTATGAATACAATGGAAAACTTACTGCTTTCTGCTTAGACATCTTGTGATTTAAAAGAAAAAAAAATCCAGATTTGATTATTTACCTCCCGGGCAGAAGACGCTTACCCAGTTTTTAAACGTTTATTTTTATTTATTTGCTCCTAGCATGATATTGTTGTGGCTTCAGTCCTTTCAGCTTGTGTCTGTCGTTTGCTAACCTTGTCAGCAGAGAGGGACAAGGAAGTGTTCCGGGAGGACGAGAGCTTCTGCGGTTTCAATGTAAGGAAACGGGAGCTAGACCTAGACTTTGACTGCTCTAGCAAGCAAAGCCTTGCAGTCTCCTTTCCTTCCGTTGCATATCCTGGTGAGTTTAATCAAAAACAAACAGAACGCTCTTGTGAAATATGGTCAATAAAGTCAAAGTTTAGCTAGCTCTATGTAACTACAAAGAAAAAGTCATCGCAATTAAAATAAAATGCAACTTTCGTTAACGAGCGCGCCGGAAATCTCAGGTATCAAAGACGCATTAGCCCCGGAGCGTCCCCTGCGCGCAGCAGCCGGACGGAGGCAGCCGAGGCGAACAGACCTCCTTTCTCCAGCGAGCAGTCACACAAAAGGAGGGCTGCGGAAACTAAAAGTTTCGGGGCCTCCGGCTCGGGGCGCGCGGAGCAGAGAAAACCTGGAGAAGGGGTGGGTAAAAGACGCTTCCAGAGCGTCCGGGCGCAGTATTGGCAATGAGTGAGCTCCTGGGTCTGGAGGGAAGAGGGAAATAGGGAGGGGGATCCCGAGCTGCAGGCCCCAGTGGCCCCAGTGCCTGGCCCCCGGTAACCTGAACGCCAAGCTCTCCGGGACCCCCTGCACGGGGATCCCCAAATAAAAGCGATGTTTGGAAAGTGCGTGTGTGCGCGCGGGCTGCAGAGCATACTGTGGGCTCGCGGAGAGTGGGGTTGGGGGTGGGGTGCAGAGGGTAAAGGCTGGTTACCGAACCCCGGGACCTGGCTGGGGGTGGGGGCAACGCCAGCCGATAGCCAGGGGGAGGAGAGGGGAGGGGCGGGAGCCTGCGCGGGCGCCTCTGGGGCGCGTTCCGCGGCCGTGCGCGCGCGTCCCCCGCCGCCACCGCCACCAGCGCCTCCCGGAAAGCCCTGCGGCCGCCCCACAGGGCCGAGCCCCGGCCGGCCAGTCTTGGGGCGGCTGCTCGGCCGTCGCCACCGCCACCCAAAAGGCTAGCTCGCCAGTAAGTGTCCCCTTCGCTTCTCCTCCTCCTCCTTCTGCCCTGCGCTCGGGCGCCCCGCTGCCGCAGCTGCTCCATTGGAGTGGAAAATGGCCATTGGGCGCAATGAGTTCTAGATTATCTGCTCCGCGTTTTGTACTCAGCTGCCTGTCTTAGGAGTTTGCACAAGCCCCTTAGCTGGCAAACGCGGGAGGGAGAGACGGATGCTGCGCCGCGGTCCGTGCTCATATGTTTATATGATTAGCAGTCCTGGGGTGGGGGTGCTGGGGGTGGGGATTGAGGAGGAGGAGGAGGAGGAGGAGGAGAAGGAGGAGGAGGAGGCAGGAGGTGACTCCAGTTCAGCCCTGGCTGAGTCCGTGTCAGGACTTCGGGCTCCCCGCCTCTCGCTCCCTGCTCTCCTTGCTCTCCTCTAGCTCTCACTCTCTCCGCGCTCACACACACTCACACACGCACACACACATTCACAGGCACACGCACGCAGAGGTGCCCGAGCGCCATCGGGAGCTTACCGGAGGATTCTTGGCGATTGTAGAGGGGACCAGCCTCCCTCCGCGGCTGTGCAGGCGCGGCTCTTCCCTGCTCCTCCCGTCGCTCTCCCTAAACCCGAGTTCCTCGTCTCCTGCGGCCGCAGAGCTCCCCCAACCCCCAGGCCAGGGGCCCCGACGTGTGAGGAAGGGCCGGCGGCAGAGTCGTGCCCCAGGCCGCAGGGGCGGCGCGTGCTCCGGATGCAGGTCCTGCCGGCTCTCCCCGTGCGCTCCGGGCTTCTCCGGACAGACTGAGGGACTTGGCCTCGCTCCCCCGCGCCCGTCCCCCCCACCTCCCACCGCTGCCAGGAGACTCCCGAGTCGGCGCACCTCCGCCAGCCTCGCTCTTTCATCCCCGCAGCTTTTGGTTTTGAATTTTGATTTTTTTTTTTGCTCCGAAAGGAGCGTGGGGCGGTAGGCGCGCGTGTGTGCGGGCAAAGCCCCCTGTGTCGCGGAGCGGCGTGTGGGAAACTGCGGGAAGATGTTGACTTAATCCCCCGGCAGCCGCCCGGGCCGCTGGGCTGCTTGGCTGGACTCGGCGGCTGACGGCGGTGGAGACTCGAGCCCGAGGACGAGCCGAGGAGCCGCGCGGCGCCGTGTCCGGCCCGCCAGCCGCGGCCGCCGCCTCCCCGCGCGCGCTCGGCCAGCAGGAGCACCCCTTGCCGGTCGCCGTGTCTCCTCTCAGGCGCCCGTGTCCCCGCACGGCTCCCCGCACCAGACTGACCCTCCTCCTGGGCGCAGACCGAGGTAAGCGCCAACAATGTGCCTCTGTGCCCGACTTCGGAGACCTGTTTGCTGGGTGCCTTCTGATGGGGCTGACACCTCCGGAGGTGGCAGTGTCGCGGGGGTCAGACACGCGCTGGCCACTCGTGCGCAGCCCTTCCCGCCGACATCGATCCGCAGAACTCTGTGCGGTGCAGCCAGCTCGCGGGGCCGCGAGCGGCTATTGTCACGCTCTCAGGAATCAGGCTGGCTGCTGGGGACCTAGAAGGCGGGGGTGCGGGTTTGCGAGGCAGCTCCAACCTAATCGTGCATTTTGGGGGGCATTTCTTAAAAAGCTTGGGGACCAGAAGGTGCCCTTGGTTCTTTACGCAACGGGGCTGTGGAGGGGGACTGTGAAGTGCGTTTTGGCCCGGGCTGTCCCGCCCCAGGTGTTGGGCCTCAGGCTCGGCAGGGACTCGTCCGTGGGTTGGCCCTGGGAGCGAGTCCCGGGGAAGGGGACCATGGGGGAGGGTTTAGATGAGTTGTTGCGGGCTGTCGTTTCTTGTCGTTGATCAGGTGGTGCGGAGAGGCGATAGGATGAGAGAAAAGCACAGCCAGATGCGGCCTCGCTGGTTTTGAGGCTGCCAGCGATTAGGGGCGCCTGCTGCCGGGGCCGGGGGAGCACGGCGACGGGGAGGGAGGGTGGCGGGGCCCGGGGACTCGGCGTACGGGGGCCAGGGCAGAGAAGCTCCCGGACCGGCAGTGAGAGGGCAGCAGCGGGCCGCGCTGGGCCTGCAGGAGAAGTTAAGGGGCGTGGGCTCCCGGGCTGCCTTGGGGTGGGGAGCCTACTGGCTCGTGTGCAAGCCCCCGGTTGGAAGCAGCAGGGAGAAGGAGTCGTGGGAGGAGCGCGAGGGGAGGGAGACCCTTGGGATCGCGGGCGTGGGCTTCTGGATTCAAGACCTTCCGCCACACCACAGGGACAAGGGCTACCCACAGCGAGGAGGCGTCTCTGAGTGTGCAGGACTCCTGCAGTTGGGACCAGCAAAGTTTTTTTTTCCTGTCTTCGCTGAACTGCAGGGTTTGAATTAGAAGAAATCGCTGGAGGCTTTAGCGAGTGCGGGGCTGTCTCTGAGCAGAGGCTGAGGCACGTGCGTCTTCCTGGGTGTTTATAGCTCTTGGTCCAGCCTGTCCTCTAAAAGCAACGTCCTGCGCTGCCCATCAGAGAGAGCCCTTCCCTGGGGACTCCTCCCCCTCCCTCCTTTCCTCTCTTTCCCCCTCTCCGGGCCCCTCCATTCCGTTCCTCCAGATATAAACTGTGTTGTCTCACATTCAGACGGAGGAAATGTTTCCCTCCTGCTTTATGAAAGGTGTCAGGCTGCTTAGCAGCTTCTCCAGGCAGCCTGGGCGCGCCTGAGCCTCAGCGGCAACCAGATGGTTGCCCTTACAAAGGCCAGGTTTCTGAGGAGCGCCCCCGCCGCTGCTTTTTCTTCTACATTTTCCCGGGCCTGAGTTTCCCTGTGTGTTCCCCTTTTCCTGAGGCGTCGTTTCCCCAGTAGCTGGTTCATTCATTTCTCCCTCTGCAGCCTAAGTCTTGAGCCTGCTTCCGAATTGACGCTGCCTACTTCTAGTTCCAACCTTGAAGAAAGGCACGCCCGTTTGGTCAATGATTGCCTATTGTGAGTTTGCTTTCTAAGTCAGGACTGTGGTGGGGTAAACCTTAAGAAACAGACCCTAAAGAAGCACTAATTCCTCCACAGAAACACAGAAGTTTTGGGGGATGACCGTGACAGCATCCAGGTAGGATAGAATTGTCTGGAGTCTAGCCAGAGGTAGTTGTAATTGTAGTGTGCTTTGATGCTTACTAGCTATCCTTCGAGACTCCTAAGAAAATCTGCTTAAGTTCAGGTGTGTTTTCGAACTTTGTCTCCCTTCCGCCCCCGCACCGTCCAGCAAACTGGTGCGTGATGGAATCCCAAGGAACGCATGCTCTGCTGCTGAGTTCCTTTTGTTGCGGCGCTCTAAAAGAGGTGCCATTTCACATGCTGCACAAATTGTTTGAATTAATGCAAGTGTGAATTCTTACCGTTTGAAGGGGACGATTAGCATATCAAAGGTTTCTTAGCTTCAGCTCAATTGAGAAAACTGCCGCCTGTCTTCCTTTTGCGTCCAAGCCGAGGCCCAAAGGGCACTGGGAATTGTAAAGGGTGCAGGCTGGAAGGAGCATCCAAGCCCCGCTGCCGAACTTTCCCTGTTCTGTAATTATGTGGGCTAAGAAACATTGTCTCTTGCTCTGGAGCGCTTGCAGATGGCAAGACAATTATTTTCTATTGATAAATGGTTTGTTCTTAGGAAAGCGGTGACCTTTTGTTTTAGGATAGTCTTTGTTGGTGTTTCTTTTGGGGTGACCTTAGTGAAACATTCTGAGAAAGCCTTACTTACTGTCTAACCTAAAGCTTTTCCAAGACACACTTTGCTCTGTTATTACAATTAGAAGGGCTTCCAATTAGTCTACACAACAGTAACTCATTACTACACATCGGAAACTTTTTTATATATTTGCTAAATTAATAGGAATAAAAGGAAGTAGACTTTGTTGAAAATCAAAAGCCCATGTGAGCTTTATTAGCACAACTTTTGATAGAAGTATCAGCTTGGAAAAGGTTTCCAAGTGACAAAGACATTTTATGACTTTTATTTCAATAGATGTAATTTTGTTTAGATACCGTTTTTGTTTTTATCTTCAAATTTTTGTCAAACACTAGACACTCTTTTGTTTAGATTAAAGATGTTTTTCAAGAAAAATACCCAGTTTGCTTGGTTCAGTTTTCCCCCATCTATAGAGCACTATGTTGTCTGAATTCCTTTAACAACCCAGAACTTGAGTGAAGAAAGAAATAAACTCATCTATAGGACATTTGTGGAGGGCAGAAAGGTCAAGAGAGAACTCTTTTTCTTCTGAGAAAAATTACTTGTATTTATTTCACTTCAGTTTTTCAAAACTGATTTTTAAAGATAAACAGAATGGTTGAAAATTGTAAGCTCCTCTCTCTCTCTCTCTCTCTTCTCTCTCTCTCTCTCTCCCCCCCCCCCCCGCCTTTTCTTTTTGGTTTACCTGTGATGTTTGCTTTTGACCACGAATTGACATTCTTTCCTTGGAGGAAAGATATTTACTCAGGGTTCGGACTCCTAGCTTCTATTTTAATAGTGGAAATGAATTCTAATATAACCATTTGAGGGGGGGAAACATCCACCATTAGTTGCCTAAATATTTTAGCCTTTTGTTTAGTGGGATGGTAATTGTTTTCAGATCAAGATGAGTTTTAGTGCCTTCCCAATGGAGAGCATCACTCTCCAATCATTTTGTGATAGCTGTTTATCCGCTTGGTTCACTAGCCGAAGAAATACTGTAGTATTGGGGTGGGGGCCTAATTGATTGTAATTGTGACTGCTGTGCTCCAGTTGTGGTTAACGCCTTTGCTTTGAGTGCTAAGTGTTCTCGAGAAGACACATCATCTTGAGCGCTATTAGTGATCATCCAGAAATTGCCTTGAAAATATCATTCTTCATTTTATATGATCCTGAGTTTAACAAATCTCTAAAGGTGTAAAAGGCAGTGAAACTAGGATTTCTTAGATTTTTAGATGACAAAATTGGGCCACTTAGAGAAAAATTAATGTGCAGTTGAAGCTCTTCAGCCGCCATTTGCAATCACCAGGCTGCTATGTGTTGGCAACAGAAAGCGAATTTAGAAATGCAGATAGCCCTGGGAGCAGGTAGTTAGGGAATTCAGAATATTGAATCATGTGGGCTAGAACAAACCAATTACTTCAAGTTTTGACATGAGAATTTCCAATAAATAACTTCTCTTTTCCAGGCTTTTCGCTCTGTTTTATTAGTGGAGTAACATCAAAGCCACCAGCGTAACTTCCGAATGTCATGAAAAGGAATATAAACGCCCAGGTCTCACACACAGTCCTGCGAGTCCTAATTTCAGATGAGCACTCTGGTGTTTTTACTGCTGTGGTTTCCACAATCAGCTGAAAGCCCGGGCTTCTCGGTGTTTCTGAAAACATGCAGAGAATGCAGAGCTTTAAAACCAAGTTTACTCAGGGTCAGGGCTTTGCTTGATCAGAACTGGGGCTCTGTGTGCTTTCTGAAAAATTTTAGGGTGTGTTTTCGTGTCCTTAAGTCATACGGGGTATGAGAAAACTGACAGGGATGTGTAGGTCAGAGTAAGAGGCGATCTGCAAACCCAAGTCATAAAACGTTAAGGCTCTGTTTTCTATAAAAATATTTATTTGACCTAATGTTTGTGAAAAATTATTTAAACGATGGTTTATTAACAGTTGTAGTATGCACTAGAGACAGCATTAGAGATTTATTGCAGTATGTGGACTTAACACACTTGTACCCACGTATGAACGCTCCATTTTCGTTTTAACAAAAACCTTTTCCCACTTGCCTAAGTGTTGACAACTAGAGCTCAGGTTAGGCAGGTTTTGCTTGAAAATCAGATACAGTTTTGAGAACGGAGAATTGAGCATCCTGCGAACTTTCCCTGCAAGAGGCTTGCACTTTGGCATCTTGATTCCTCTTTTCTGCTTTGGAGTCTCCAAGGGCAAGGGGCTCATTTGACACCTGCCTGCTTTTCAGCAGAGGAGATCCTTGTAAAACAAAAACACAGTCATTTTCAGGGCCATATGTGCTAGAAATTGGGTACATGTGATGGAGGAAGGTTATGTACAAGCATGCCTATTTAAATGGAAGGTTTTGATAAACTACTAAAAATAGCAAGTTTTGTAACTGGGTGTAAAAAGGACTTGGATCCTTCCAGATATCTTGGTCAGTTCAGCTCTCTTGCTTACAGGTTCACATTGCCTGAATCCATAACTGTTTTGGAACTGTTTTGAACAAAGATTAAAACATTTGTACTTGAAAGCCGGAGGGAAAATCATAGGTTGGTTAGGCTCTCTGTTTCATAACACTGGCTCTTGAGGTCTACCCAAATACTCACCTCTGCAAATAATTCTTGATTAAAGGTTGAAGACGTACTTAATCATTAGATTACTATAATTAGAGCGATCTTATCAGAAAAAATAGATGGACTACGTTCTAAAACCTTCTGTTGTGTGAGCTGTTCTCCAAGATGGGGTAAAGAAGTGACCTTTTTTTCTTCTCTTCCTAAAAAATGCTTTAAGAAGCAGCTTAAGAAAATGATTTGTTGAATATACAGGTGGATGGTTAATTATTGAAATTAAATACAGTGAATTATAACACTTAGCATACTGAGTGGTGTGGTCACAAACAAAGAGTCATTAGCACCAATCAGACTTCAGGTAGGTACTTGAGTCTGTTGTGTAGGTTTCCTTAGCGTGTGTTATAAACTAGAAAAATTCCTAGTAATTTTAATGTAAGTCGTTTTTTTAGGCAAGTCATGGGCCATAAGAATAGGAAGGTCCAATCAACTAAAAATACCTTTTAAAAAAATCAATATTTTAGGTCTATGGTCTGATAGACTAAAAGCAAGTAATAGTTTGGATTCTTCTAAAATAAATTTCACTTCAGTAAGTTTTGGAAAGTTTATTATTCTTTCCAGCCATGCCCCCCACCCACAGCAAACTTCTTATGTTGCCTGGGAAGAAGAAGTAGGAGCCAAGCTCCTGCTTTCAAATAAAGTGCATTCACGACAGACACTGTGGAAATGTCTGGAAAGCACAAAGCAAATCCAGATACCATTTGTTTAATTACAACAAAAATACAGCTCTATGAAAGTATACTGTTTGTCTTCATAGAGGATTTTATGCATTGTGTGGTGGTAAGTAAAATCCCATCACACTTGTATAAATTTGTTCAATTACCAGACCAGCTAAAAGAAAAAAAAAATCAATTTAGATTGAAAAGCAACAGAAATTAGATTACCTTGGTTAGTAGAAACTTGCCAGTGTTGTCGAAATTGCTTAATAATATCAAAAGTCACCATGCTTTGCAGTGTGAGGGCGTTGGCTCCTCTTGTAATATGTGTGTGTTTGCCTACTGGGTGATTTATTATTATTATTATTATTATTATTATGCATCCTTTTTCTTTTCTCTTTCCATTTTTTTTTTTCATGACAGTTGTTAGGTAACGCACAGGAAAATGACTCTTAGGTGGTGTTGTTATTTGCTATAGAGGTTGCTTTTCTAGAATCTTTGATCAATTGACAGTTCGAATCAGTGTCATGGAGTGCTGCACATGTTTTGAGGAATCTGAAGAAGCTTCCTCCATCAGAAAAGGCGGCCAGTTGGCATCCACAGGACCACATTTTAGGATTTCTTTTTTATCACCAACACTAGGCTTATACAGAATCCTCGATCTTAAATTCTTAGCGCAATAAAGTGGTGCAGACTTCATTGCTGCAGATAGCCGGGCACCTGTTTTATGAACACCTTGATTCATTCTGGCACTCAGCTTTGCCCGAGTGCATGAATAGTCACCAGCGCTGCTCAGAAGCCACCGGGCTGTTTTTAGGTCATGAAGTCAACTTCCTAGAATTTCTAGGGAAACCAGTTGAAAGGGAGAGGACAAATGCCACTTTAAATAGAGATGTTTAAATCAGATTTCTGCCTGAGGGTAAAATTTAGGTCTGTCTTTGCCCGGATGTAATGTCTCCCTCTGCAGAGGAAAGCATTAATCGGTGCAGAACAAGAAAGCGTGGGACAAGAACCGGTCCCAGTGTGTCCTGCCATTGATGTCTACCTCTCCCAACCTGCAAGGACCATCTTATAAACATTAAAGACAGACACGATATTGCACCTCAGTCTCTGAATTCTGCTGCTGCAATTCATTTCCTACAGCTGGGTGTGTGATCGGGGAGACGAAAACTCCAAACCTCTAGCCGCCTTTTTAAAGAGGTGAATGCGGGACTTTATAAAATGAGAAATGCAGGCTTGAAAAATAGGTGGGAGAAGTACCCTAAAATATGTGACCAAGTCTTTATTTTAGAGTACATTAAATCATCTTGATTTTTTTAATTGAACGTAGAAAAAAAGAAAAGGACATAAAAGCGAACTGCCAATTATTGGCTGCGAAGGATGGCAGAGGTTGGTGAGACACACCATGAAATCAAACCCAATGTGATCTTGTCAGAACAAAAGCATTCAGAGCATCTGTCTTTTTCTGATACGCACAATGGGATTGTTAGCGAAGTAGTGGTAAAAAAGATGCGCCAGGGTAGACCTAGTAAAAAAAAGGCAGGGTTTAGCCACCAGGGCAAACTCTTTAGCCCCCATGTACACATGAACAAGCAATTTACATCCCGAGCATCTTGATTCATTGCTATTTCTAGATAGTTTTATGCTAGGAATGAATGGGAGGTTAAAATGCAAACCAGGTATGATCATGGCATGACTCTTTAAAGTGATTTGGTGAGTTCAGCTCTGGTCTACTGTCGAAGGTGTTCTCAACCTTTGGACCGTGCATTGTGCATGCTGTCCACTGTTCTCATCCTTTCCCTGGTCCTGATACCTCAGTCTATGGCTCGAACCCATTACTACTCGGGTCTTGGATGGCTAAACAATCTAACCCACTTACTGTCAAAATGGCTGTTGGCTGCTGGGCAGCTGAGGTGATGCTGGTCCAGACTGATGCTTTCTTTTGTAGACCGTGGCAACACATTTATTTATGGAGGGTGCAAAGGACAGTTTTGTTGTCTTTTAAAAATAAGCTTTGATTTTAATTGTTTTCAAAAATGGAAGTGCTGTGATACTGCTTTTCCATCAAATGGGAGAACCATTGCAAAATGTTGATAAACTCAATACTTAGCGTTCATTTTCTGTAGAACACCATTACGTAATCAGTTCTCAGCTTCCACTTGCATAGGAAAAGAGGTGTTAAAAATGATTTTTCTGTCTTCGCTTAAAAGCAACATTTATTTCTCTCCTTTTTATTTCTTCACCCCACACATACCTTCCACGGGGAAATTTTACTCTCCTGCATTAAAAGCCTCTGTCTTTTAGTGTTTGGTGCTGTGGTTATTGATTAGAAATTATGTTTCTTACACATCCTTTTCTCCACTAGTTTCCACCCCCTCCCTCCAAGTACTAGGAACGGAACCTAGGCCTTGCACTTACTGCTAGATATGTTCTCCCTTTGTGTTCCATCCCCAGCTCCTTCCTTGTGTTCCTAATGTTTGGATTCACAGAGCTGTTTTAGTCGCTATTCTCCCGGCTGTCTTGTAGCCTTTGGTAATGTTGCCTGTTTATGCTCCTGTATATTCTAGTAGGTGTTCGTGTGGTCACGTGTTGCTGAAGGCTTGCTGTGACCTGACACAGGGTACAGTGGAGACAAGATAGGCTGAACACACTCCGTGTCTCGTTGGCCATGTTTAAAAAGATGGATACAAAAACAAAACTGCTTCATTTAGTGTCAGATGCATCAACGAATAGAAATTAGAGACCAGACTCACGATGCCCTAGGCATCTCTGTCATGGGGAAGATAATGCATGGCTAGTTGTGCCTTCTCTGTTTACTTCATGAGACAAATAAAGAGAACGGTTAATACCTTTTGCTTTCCCTGTTGTGAGTGCTGTGGTACCCACAAGGTACACAAAAGGCAGTTTTCATATTGTTACTGGTTTTAAAATATGTGGAAATCCTATGTTTTAAAATTCCTTTGCCTAATTTTCTTTGTTTCCTTGGGGTAAAAAAAATCTAGTGACATAGAAATTTTGTTTCTGTAATTAGTATGGAAATTAATCCATGTCTATATTTTTGTCAGTTTACCAGTGCTGAGGTTGAAATCCAGAGCTCTGTGCACGCTAGACAAGTGATCTGTCTCAGAACCAATCCTATATCCTAAAATTTCCATTTGCTCATTAACAATTTTGGTTTTAGGCATCACCTTTGTGGGGTGTGGTGGTATGAGAATGTAATCCCAGCACAGGAGGCTGAGGCAGAAGAATTGCTGTGAGCTGAAGATCAGTCTGGTACAGTGATCCACTGTATCAGAAAATCAAACCAAGCCAAAAGAAACAAAAGTTAAAAAGGAAAAAGTTTTTTTTTATAAGCTTTTCAATTAATGTAAGGCAAATCAAATTAGAAATGGCTTGTTTCTGTTCATTATTTATGTATTAGAAAGGGGTGGTGGGGTGGTGGGGTGTCAGGAAGGAGAACTCACAGAACTGGCAGCATCTGTCATTTTCTTTTCAGAGATTTTTGGGTTAACACCTTGTCCCCCAGACTTTGAGACTGCTCCTCCCTTTTTCCTGTCATGTGTACCCTAATTTATATAAACCCGGGGGACGGACTTTGGCAAAAGTGGGTCTTGGGTAGAGATGATTTAAAAGAAATTCCGAAATAAATATTACAAAAGAAGTAATGGCATTTACAGTGTAGATAACGGTTTTATAAATCTTCATTTTTATGCTAAAGGAATAAAATTTTGTTTTAAAAAGAAAATACTCCTCAATTTTGGAGTTCACGAGAGAAACATTAGGAATGTGGGGTATATTCATCTCAAACAGTTGTTGTTGATCTGAAGGTGTGTCTCCTTTGCCTGTTTGCTTTGTGTTCAGAAGGTGAATGGAATCAGTTGGTTGGGCACTTGGCTTTAGGCTGGTTAAGTATAAACAAGGTTTTTTATTTTTTTATTTTTTGTTCCCCCCCCCCCCCATGTGAATAGCCCTCGGGTGACTGCTAAGTTTGGGCATGCTGCCAGGCCAGGCAAGCTTCTTAACCAGGGTGGAGAATACGATAATTATTTGTCAATCACAGATTTTCAGGAACCACCATTTTACTCAAAGGAGAGAACAGTGTAGGTAGTAGCAGTGTTTAGCTACTGCAAATACTTTTGCTAACTCTTGTTATTACCTGCAGAGGGAGCTTGTATATGAGAAAAAAAAATCAGGGCACATGGCATTGATAATTTACCCTTTGAAAAGTATGGTAAAGACTTCTAAATTACTTTTGTGTGTGAGTAAATGCTGGTTAGAAAGTGAGTCATTTTGAGGTTAGTCAAATTCCAGTGAAATTTAGTAAGTCAATGCTTATCATTTCCTGTATTCATAGAATACAAGTATGCTCCCAATTAGTAAAAATATTAGAAAATCATAAAGATAAACACATCCGGTTGATTCATTTTGAGGCTTTATTTTATTTTGATTGAACCTCTAAGGGAGAACATATTTGAAAAGTCTCTAGACCCATGCCCACTAAGGAAGAGATGGCTAGGCTTTAGGAACTTCCCCAGGTTATAGACAATATTACTAAACGACCCATAAACACAGAGTAGCAAATTGTATCCCTCTCCATGTGCGCTCAGTCAATAGGCTAACCGAGATGAATGTGTTCTTGTTTCAAAAACAATGAATGATCACTTCAGTTTAAAGACTTGCCAGAGCGAGCAAATGGGTTCAGAGACAAGACACGGGGGACCATCGGGAAGGACCTTTCAGAAGGGGATGAGGAGGGAATTGTTGAGATCTTGGAAAAACACTAGTGCAAGCTGGACAGGCAATGCTTGATTGAAAACTGTGTTCTTTGCATAAACTGTGCTAATGGAATTTCCAAGCTATTCAAAACTGTTTAAATTCTGGGTGTGGGCATTTTGACAATTAGGACAGTAAGTTCGCAGGCCGTGCTCATTTGTGTCACACTGCCTGCATGCATTTGCTTTTTGTAGTAAACTTCACAGTATCGAATTCTGTTGAAAATGCCAGCATCTCTTTTTTTTTTTTTTTTTGATGAAGTCATGTTTGAGAATTTGCTCATTGGAGGGATATGAAAAGGGTTACCCACTTATGTATTCTTGAAGAGAGATGTAATAGTCTCTCTCCCTCTGCCAAATTGGCGTGACAAACATACTTATTTTGTATTTTCAAGGGCTTTGATTCTTAATGAAATTCACTGTATTGAATATATTATTCCATTAGCTAATCTTTACCTAATGTGCGGAGTCAGATCATTACTGTTACACAGAGTAACCCTGCAGGTGAGAAAAATGGTTTAATAGAGAGATTCTTGGCACTGACATGGGCTTTTGTGTAAATGTTACACTCTGTGTTATCTCAACAAGTCTGTGCTACAGCTTTGCGGAGCATTTTCATAACAGGGTAAGACTGTTAGCAACAGCAATTCTTCTTCAACAGGATTACGGTGCTGTGCGTCAAACAGGCATCTGCATGCTCCTCTTCAGTAGCATTATTGATAGGCATTCCTTCCTGCCAAGTGTGTGTCATTGTCTTAAATGATGCTATGCAGCGACATTTCTTATCCCAGTGGGTAGACGCTGGGAAGTGGAGCCTGATGATGCAGTTCTATACTGTCTCCCAGCTAATGCCTCAGCCTCCTTCTCAGCGAGGTAAGGGTTACTGCAGGATTGATTCCAGGAAGACTGGGAGGAGAGACGCAGGGGCTGTCACAAAGTGCATAACTTCAGTAATGTTATTGGAAAGGCACAGCTAGGGTAAGTGCTACTTGTATTGTCTTAAATTTAAAAGTAGAACATTTATTTCAGCGATCCTTCCCCTCTCCCCAGGTTAGTGAAATCTGAGCCCATTGCAAAAATGTTTTCAAATGTTCTTGTAAAAATACTGCTGGCTCTTTACAGTATTGGGAATGATTTTGGAAGGCATTGATAGCTGCTTTTTCTATTAGAAACAGCCTTGACGGTCTCTGTAAGTTGTCAGACAATCTTAATATATATTCTTGAAGACTATACATTTATAATATAGTATCTTGTGTTCACTGGTAAATGTATGATTTTAAAGTAAATATGTATACATTGGTTTCACATTCATTTGAGCAGACTGATTTTTTTTCTAAAGCAAGATATATTATAGATAGACTATATTTAGGAATAAAGCTCACAAATAAGTAATGAGTATACTGTCAAAATCACTTTCTTTTTTTTCTTTTCTTCAAAATAACTTTCTTAATAAAAGAGTTATAAAATGGAAGATACTCATTTTAAAAACTATATTTTTGATCTTGCTTAAATTCACGAGTCAAATATTATGTCAAGTACTTTGAATAGAGGCAGAAAACATAAACTCTAAATAGTAATCACAGGCTTGTTTGTGGGTATTTTGAAACCAGGAATGAAAAGTTATGAATCTTAATGTTTTCATAACTGGATGAGAAAAAAATATTTAAAATTTATTTAAAATGTTTTAATATTCCTAGACATTAATATTTTTATTTTAAAGATAAAGTAGTAAAACTGTCACATATTTTCTAATTGTTTCAAATGATTCCTTTTTTTTTCTGTCTCAGAGATTTCCTCAAGTATAAGTCTAACAGAGGTTTAAAGAATACTGTTTATTATGTGTACTTTGATAGATTTTTCTGGCAATCAGATGATACTGCCCATTCAAGCCTTAACAAAAGAGCAAATGATTAAGGTCATAGAATATAAAATTTCTACATTCTTTTTTAAGAATAAAATTAAGAACTTCACTCTTTCCCCTATTCATTGAGATTTTAGTTTTGCCTTTATATCAAATACATCTAAGAAAATATCAAAAACTCAAGATACAAAAACTGATGCTATATGTCTGTCTCTAATGTATGTGTGGTTGAAACACTTTAATGTAAATATGATTGGTGAGCCTACAGTTTTTCATTTCCATGTTTAAGAAAGAGAGTAACACTCAGTAAAATTCTTTAATCACAGAATTTTATTTTATGGTTTCAAAGAGTTAATTTGTACTTATTGCTCCTTAAGTCAGGGTTGATTTTGGAAGGCGTTTTTATTTTGACAAAATATAAATCAAAGCAGAGGGTTCTATTATTTACGCCAGGCCCCTCAGTAAGAGATTAGCGTAGATTCAAAGAAAATCCTTATGCAGTCATTTTAGGACCTGCATAGGCTTCGTGACAAAGCTGTTGTGATCTCTTAGTAGTAACAAACCAGTGTGAAGCATTAATACCTGTCCCGTTGAAGTTATTTGAATTGCAATTTGAGTTATTTGAAGGCAATCTTTCCTTTACATCTGGGGTTTGGGATAACAGCTGCAACACATTAAGATATTAGCAATAGATCCTAAAGCCACTTTTCTCTGATTATAACCTCCATAAAAATTTAGCCTTGATTAATGCTTATAAAGTATTTTATAGAATTATGATGACATAGAATTCATATAAATGAGGTGACAACATTATTAACAAACACGCTGGCCAAGTATATTGCTTATGCTTTGGTGTTTTTATAGAAGAGCCCTCTCCTGTGCCCATTTGGTGGCTTAGAGATTGATAAACTCTGTATCCATCGCAGAGAAATTTTTATTATTATTCTTGTAAAGGCATGATTCATATTTTATTATATTTCAGATATTTGTGACAAGTTATTTAGATTAAGTTTATATAAAAGTTTATTCTTGGAACCTCTAATAGAAACCGTTAAATGAGGATAGATTTAATTTGTTTCAGTTGCCATTACATTTAAAACGTTTCCAAGAATAAAGCATACACATTGTATTACTTCTATTATTTTTTATATACTGTGTGTGTTGGGGGTGGGGACTTATATATGCCTTGGCACACATGTAGAGATCCATAATATTCAAGAGTGAATTCTTTTCTTACACAACCGGGATTCTGGAAATCAAATTCAGGTTACCCTGCCATGGCAGCAAGTGGCCTGGCCCTCATCCTGCTCACAGAACTCACTTTTAAATACTGCAATTTTCAAAATACTTGGGATTGATTTTTAATACTTTGATTATTCTTGAAAAGCTAGAGAATAAGAATTTGATCTGTTTGAAACAATAGTCAATTAAGTAGTTTGTATTATATCTATTGTTTAAATGTTTGAAGAATTTTAAGAATGATAAGGCTGAGGCTGGAGAATCGTTATGACGTTGAGGGCAGCCTGGGCTACAGGGTGAGAACCCTGGTGTAAAAGCCATAGCAAGCAAACAAAAAGCAGTGCTGAAAATGGGTTGATGCAGTATGGTCTCTTTTCCACTGTTGTGTGTTAATTCTATGACAAACAGAAAGGAAGGTTCAGGAATATTGGAGTCATATCACCATGACATTAGTGTTGAATTAAAAATAAATTGGAAACACAGTTTTGATTTGTTAGTGTAATTTATTAAACCAGTGTTGCCTGTTTGTGAAGAATAACTTCTAATTTCTGCGAAACTGCTCCGGTACTATCAAAACACTCTACCTCTTTTTATGCATTTTTTATATTACTGTAATACTTTGAAGATGTCCTCATATAGGGTAGTTTCTTTTTTTTAATCAAAATTGCTTTTTGGTAAATTGATATTCTTCACATCCCACTGAATTGCTGATGTTTTTATTTTCTTCCTCAAAAAGTATTATTCTGTGGTTTGGAGAAATGACTTAGAGGTGAAGAGTACTTTCTGCTCTCCAGAGGACCTGGGGTTTGGTTTCTGCCATTCTTAGCACCATCACTGGGCGATCATAAGAGCCTGTAACTCCAGTTGCAGGGGACCCCAAGCCTCTGGCCTCCGTGGCCACCTGCACACACATGGTGCACAAAAAACCACTAGCCTCACTCACATATATAAATAAAGATAATAAATAAATCTAATTCTTTAGGGAAAATATTTATTCATTCACTCAAATAATTTCTGCTATCCCCCCTCCCGCCCCCCCGGGCACCAAGAGTGAAATGTGCTTTTAGGGACTGCTAGCAGGAGATAATAGTATGAAACACACAGTGGTCTCGTGTGGCTAGGAGAGAAAAACTCCACACCTCATCCATCCCCCCCTCCATGATCGGCATCATTATGAAAAGTTCCCCTGGATGCTAACTATGCTGATTATTCATTGTAAAGTATGGATGGCCTTTGTCAGTATGCAAAATAGTAGAAGCTTCCACTGGAGCTCCTTAGAGGACATCCGGTGCTGTGTGGGAACTGACGCTTTCAATTTCTTTGAGTCATGGAGTGGTTTTAAAGGGGCTGGGGAACTAGATTACGTGAGAGGGCTGGCCTGGGGAAGACGCACCTCTGTTGATTTGTTTTGGTCGTCCCCTCCCCCAATTTATGTTAAATCAAATATTTAAATGGTTCTGGCTGGGACCTTGGCTGATCGTCTTAGTCTTTGGATACAAGCAGGCTTGACTATCTGTTATTTCTAATCTATAAATTAGTGCATTTGTAAGATCCAAGTCTGTTTTTTTCTCCCACGTCTCACTCTCTGTTAGATTCTGCGACCTTGGTGAGATTATGTAGTAACTGCATTTTGTTGTCCTTAATTTGTATTTATGAATACAAATTATTCCTATTAATAAGACGAAAATTGCAAAGATTTAAAAAGCGTATGGGTTTCTGAGCACAGAGCTTTGGGTAGGGACCTGTAATGGATCAATAATGAAAGATCCAGAGAGTCAATCTGCTGGAAAATGCGGAGAAGGGTCTGACAAAGCAGGATACAGTTTGAGCTAATAGTCACCGTGTTCATTGTCACTCTTTAGTAAGGTGACTTTGGAGAACTCCCAGACCTCTCCGAGTCTTTAGGTCCATCCATCTCTGAACGTTCATTCTTTGTCTGGGAAATTGGTGCTTTTAATGCCAAGTACTTATGATAACTTTAATATTTTTCATCATTTCAACACGCAGTTTTATTTTAAAAGGAAAGGGGACTAGGGGTGTAGATCAGGTGTGCTTAGCATGCTTGAAGCCCTGGGTTCAGTTCCTGGCACACAACCCGAAGTAAAATGTAGACTTAAAAACCCCAATTCAAGATTTTGTAATCACCTGTTGCAGGACAGGAGACACCGCTTTAAAGGGGGTGGGGGTGGGGAGGATGGGACTCCAGTCATCTTTGCACTTAGCGACAGCTACAAATTCAGTGGAGGTTAGAAGTTTACTATATCAAAACTTGAAGTTTGGACAATGGCTGAGCACTGCAGATGGTAAATATAACCATCCTAGAGCTGGGCGATTTGGGTTTAACTTGTGTAGATTTAGCAGACTTGACAAAGAGAGCCAATGCCATTCACAGTTCTAATAAAACCAGAAACCTACCTCCTTTTTTCAAAATCTAGAGCAGACAGAGACCCAACCAATTTGTTTATTTTCCTGAATGGGAAATCTTTCCATGTTCGAAATTGTTTTACATATGAAACTGTTAATTTTGCTAGTAACTCAGTTGAGTTTTTATATAAACAGATATAACAGGGTCCTAGGAGGGTCATAATACTATGCGGGCACAATAGAGTTCTATGATGGTCATAATAGTGTATTCGAATGAATAGATCCTGAGTCTTGGCAGCCCTGTCAGCCATGCTCTGTCTCATGCAGTTTAGCATCCTCAGGCTGCAAGATATCACCAGTCCGGAATGATTCAGCTATTGCCATGTTTTGATGGCTTTTCTCTCCCAGTTTCAAGAAACTGTATTAATGTGTCCACAACTAGGAAATTTCTATGTTGTAAGCCATATTTTCAGAGGCTCTTCCCCCTTCCCCCCAACAGGGTTTCTTCGTGCTGTCCTATCCTGGAATTCGCTCTGTAGACCAGGCTGACCTCCATCTCATACAGGTCCTCCTGTCTCTGCCTCCCGAGTGCGCCACCATGACTCGTCAGAGGCTTCTTAAAATACAGTCTATACTTTATGTATCTTTGCAGAGATCTCGTTCCTGCATGGGTATAATTTGTAAAAGTAAGTTACACTCTTCTAGCTCTGAGCAACTGTCTTTGGAGGTGTTCCTGTGTGAGTGGCAGGCAAGGGCTGGGGTTTACTTTAATAATCCACAGTATTTGCAGTGCCTTGGATTTCACCTTCAGGATGTTATTTTTGG
Source organism: Microtus ochrogaster (assembly GCF_000317375.1). Taxonomy (NCBI): domain Eukaryota; kingdom Metazoa; phylum Chordata; class Mammalia; order Rodentia; family Cricetidae; genus Microtus; species Microtus ochrogaster. The sequence continues at coordinate 50,202,821 of NC_022022.1, forward strand.
TTCCCTCTAATACCACAGAGGTTATTGTGGCCGCACATGTGGGTTCAAAAATTTGACAGAATTTCTGGTACCAAGTTGGCCCAAATTACCAGACCAAAAATATGCATTTGCTTGCACCAGTCTTTGAGTCTGTGTTTTAAAATATTGGGTTTTAACCTTCCCAAGAACAAGCCCCCTGGCAAGCACATTTTATCTACTTTACTGTTAGTCTGCAGCTTCAGCTTTGTTTGTTTTAGACGCATGGACATCTATTAAGGCCCTTCCTGAAAAAAGGCACTATCACGTGAGCTATGCACAAGGAACTGGAGCTTTGCACGTTGAGCACGTGACCAAATGCGAGGCATGCGTGCAAAATGGAAAGGGACATAAATGTCAGGTCTGTGCAAGAGGACTGCAAGATTTGGGGCCTTCAAGGTACACAGAAAGTGGAAGGAGGAACTGTTAGTTTGGGGTGTGTGTGTGTGTGTGTGTGTGTGTGTGTGTGTGTGTGTGGAGTTTGTTCTGTTAAGATGGTGCAGAGCATAATTGTTTATATTTTCAGTTGAGAGAGTATTACATCGAATTCCTAGTTTCCGGACATTGTGTAGCCATGAAACAGAGTAGCGGAATATTGGAAGGGATGGAAACCTAATTAAAAAGCTGTAGATGACAGACAGATGTTGTGATGGTTGAGTGTAATCCAGTAAGTAAGGGAGGAGTGAGGAGGAATCAAATCTAGGACCAAGGTTTTAGCCACACCCCCTTCACAAGGGAGAGGACTTTTCCTGTTTCTTACGATACTTAGAGGAGCAGAACTGAGTGCTCACAGCCGCAGTCTGCTTCAAGCCCACATGCCCTGGTACTTACTTACTGTGATGCTTGAGGACTTTGTGCATGCTAGGCAAGCGCTTTCCTCTTGAGCTATATCTCTAATCACAGTATATGCATTTTTAATGTGATATTTGTGCAAAAATAGATTTTTTTCCATCCTTTATATCTATCCCTACAAGTGTTTTGGGGGTGAATTGCTTTGTGCATAAGTAGTGTGTTTTTCAGTTGGTTGTATAAAACGAGTCATTGTATAGTTTTCAGGCTACAAGGCTTAGAGTTTCCATCAATTCATTAATTTATGAGAGTCTCTATAGCCAGCTGTTATGCTCTATTTCACATGAAATACGTACTTTTTCCTGGATGGATAGATACGTTGAGATATTTGTCGTTGTTCTGATCTTCCTACTGTCAGAACAGCTCTGTAAACAACCACATCGGTAAACAACCTGCTCAGTAGTCAGCATTCACAGGTTTCTGTAGTTACCAGTCTGTCCTCTTAGAGGTAGTTTAGAAATCTCCCTGCCCCTGGAATTTTTTTATTCATTGCGGCTTGTCTTTACTGAGTTAATCTTTCTCATTTATTATCATAAATCCCAAATATTATATATTTATTGAATCAAATGCAATTAATTAAATATGAAAATTAAAAAAAATAGAAAATGTCCCTACTAACTTTTGTTCCCAATCGGGGTGAAAAAATAACTTAGTAGAATTTCAAAGCTTGTGTGGTGACTTATGCCTGTATTCTCAGCACCTCAGTAGGAAGAGGCAGGAGAAGTACCATGAGTTTCAGGACAGCCTGGATGGTATATTATACAACTTGCCTCAAAAATGACAGAAATAGAGAAGTCAACCCCAGTCCTAGATATTAGGGTGTTAGGTTTGATTGGTGGTTCATTCTAGTATGTTCATTAAACAAGAGCCTGTCTGTAGCCCTCAGTGATGGGTGGACTCACAATGGCCTCAGTTACAGTGGGCTCTCACACTCTCCTTTTGGTAGGAGGTGCTTGGGAGCTACAGCAGGCTTCACCCTTGCTAGGCTAAAGCTGTACCACTGAGCAATAACCCAGCCGTGGAGTTTTGTTTCTAGAGGAGGGCAGGAACCTTTGCCACATCCTCTTTTCTCTGACTCCTTCAGCGTTCTTGGAGTGAGTACTTTGAGTCTTGTGATAACAATCAAGTTTACAGCTTAACCAGCTCGGGATTCTGACGGATAAAGCTGTGGTAACTGGAATAGGCATGCCATCGTGGGTGTTCGGGGCTCATCTCAAAGGTGTCTTGCTTCTAGATAGTGGAGCAGGGCGATTGGTGATGCAGCCTGTTAAGGCGGAGTTTCACATTCAGATTACCCTCAGTGAGTGCTCCCCATAGCTGTCCCTGATGCAGATACAAGCTGGTGAATGGTGGTTCCAGTACTCAGGTGGCCCACGTCTTTTGGCAACCATTTCCATCTTCCATTTTTGTTTTGGCCAAATTCCCCTTTTCTTTCCTCATTTCTGATCGAGGCTGAGTCCTTCCCTGTTTATAGTTTTTCCTTGCCAATCTCTTTGTCTCTGTCCCCTTCACTGTCTGTCTGTCTATCTCTTTCTCCCTCTCTCTTCCTTCCGCCCTCTTTTCCTTTCTTCTCCCTGCCTGCCGCCCTTTTTATGGTACGGTTTTCAAGTTTTAGTAGCTTAGATGTTAAATCAGTAGTTACCATGTCAAAATTAAGGTCCAGTACTGAGAACAGGAGGCCTTGGTGTCTCCCTCTACCTGAAAATGCCTGAACACTTTGGTCACCCTTTCTTCTAAGTACAGAAGGCAATGCTTTCACCCTTCCCCTTTGTGCTGTGTTGCCTGATGGAGTAAGACTCTCCCTCTCCTTCAGCCCTGGCTCCAGCGTCCCTGCTCCCAGCACACCTGGCCGGCCCCAGATTGTCCCCAGCATTAGGATCCTCCCACCTATTAACGTCTTAAAAAAGGGAGCCAGTGGGGATTCTTGTCGGAGGGTCTCCGACAGGGGCTCGCTTCTCTTCCCTTCTGAAAGGATCAGTCCTGCTGGGGACAAGATTCAAGGTGATCAGCATGAGGTAAAGGGAGTTAGCTGTGCATTCTTGGTGGTGGTCATTGTATTTAGTGGGTTGTGGAACCTAAAGCCAACAGCAGTTCTTAAAATGAGATTTTTTTTAAGTTTGCAAGATAAAATATTTCAAGAAATGTTTTCATAATATTTTAATAAGTCTGTGCTTGGACTGTGACCAAACCCTGTTACCACTGAGTCATCCAGCAGCCCGTGAAACAAAGGCATTTAATTTTTACACGAGATACTAACACAGGTGGTCACATTTTTGGACTCAGAACATGTTCAGGAATGCAAAGAGCCAGTTGTTCACAGCGCTTTTCTTCAATGTGTGATCGTACATCATCAGTGGATTATCTTTATCTTTTAATTGTGAAATGATAGGGTTTTTTTTTTGGAGGGGGGCAGGAGGGTGGTTCCCTGCCTTCCAAAATGCCTTATATTAAAATCTGATTAGCGTCTCATTGTGTTCTTGCTTTCACAGCAGAATTCTACTGTAAATTGCATTAGATGAAGCTGAATAATAAGTATGGTTTGATTTAAAGTATTAATAAAATCTAAATTTGTACATAAAGCTGTAGGATTTCAGGATTTTAATTTAGTGAAATGCCAGAATAAATTCCTTGTGTTTAGTTTGAGGAGCATTTCATGAGAAACGCTTCTTAACCAAATTAGGACAGATGTACGTATCACACCATTTACAAAGTCTAATTATTAAAACCTGTTAAAATTCATATTTAATACCTGTGTGTCTCTTTATAAATGAGTTGCTTAGGCTTATTGTCAATGTTGAATTTATGTATTATGGATAATTAGTTTGCAAATGCTAGTACGATTTCAAAGTAGCCATGCTTTTTCAGTAGTCTCTGTAAATCACAGACTGAAAAGCAATGTGCCCACATCTGTGCGTTAGAGACAGGATGCCTAATGGGTTCCTGGGGTTACAGTCTAACACTGAGTTTATCTCTCAGTCATATAGAAGTGAGGTGACCCAAGTGTTGTTATTGAACTAGGTAACTGATTGTTCTAGCATTTGTGAGAAAAATGTGAACATTTAATTTTTTTCATTCTTCAGTCTGGGTTTGAATGGACTCTGGGGCCTTGTTCATGCTAGGCAAGCACCATGCCATTGACCCACATTCCAAGTTCACATTTTTATTTAGAAATGGAGATAAAATTGTTTTTTTTTTTACTTAAACATATATATTACCTCTGTTCAACAATATTTTAGTGTTAAGGGGATATTTTATTAATAGAAGCAGTTATTTTTCCTAAATATTAAATGTGTGGAAATGGAAGCTTACTTTTAAACATTTACAATAGAAAAAAATCACCAAGATTTTTTTAGGTGTATTTTGCAACACAGATGTCTAACCTGTTCCTTATACAATTTTCATTTTTTATCTAAACACAAAATTAGAAGATTCAGTATTAGCAGAATCGTATAATTCCACATAATTCAGTTCTAAATTGTTTTAAATTATGAGGGTTTTGTGTATGTGTGCATGTACGTTTTTGTATGCATGTTGTCTGTGCATGTGTGTGTCTCTGTAGATACTATTACTGTTCTAACTAATTTGCTCAGGGACTATTTTGCTGATTTGGATTGGAGCTGCAGGCTTTGTTTCAATCATAACTCTGTGCCTCTCTGCTTTGAGACCCAGTGGTTTGAAATTTTTCACTGGAGGGTTTTTTTTTTTGACTTTTGTAGATGCTGAAAATGATAAGATAATTTATATTATACTAGTAAGTTCATCTTTCTGACAAAAGACTCATTTTTGTTTTATTAATGCATATTCCTTGGTATTTAATTGAAAGATAGCCCTTCGCAGGGGGGAAAAAAAAATCCCCTTTTTGAAATCTTGCTGTAAATTTGTTTCTCGTTTAGAATGAACTTTGTCTTTTTGTACCCTTCAGTGCCTGAATCCCACTGACTTCCTTAATTCACCCTCTGATTAACGATATGCCATACTACAGTTTGTTCAGCCCCCTTTCTGCTCTCCTTCTTGGCGTCAGAATGTTTCCTGTGCCTTTGCTTGTTGCGTTCTCAACTGTATCTGGCACTTCAGGAAGGGCTAGATGGGAACATTATCATGTCTGTTTTCAAATAGCTCATGATCTTCTGAAAATGATTCTTCAGGCACTTCTTGATAGTGGTGAGTGCATTGTACCATGGTTACAAAGAGTCTTCTTCCCTGGTGTGTGTTGGAGGTTTCACCCAGGGTCCTGTTAGAGAACATCAGGTTTTAAACCTGCACGGGGTGGGTGTGGGCCAGAGAGATTCTCTAGGCAAAGAACAAGTGGCAGGGGGCCTGCAGTCAGAAATAAAGAGCGTAAGCGTTTCAAATGTGGTCCAGACATACACGGCAAGCAAGCCTAATACTCCTAGATTTTTACAAACTGGGAAACATAGAGAGACTGACCATTTTCACGTATAGATGTGAGATGAGAGAGAAATGAATTCAAAACACTTTTCCCCACAATTGGTTAGTTTGTCGTACATGTGCTGTGTTAATTACACGCGTGCTCACTACTCATCACGTGAACATTACAGCCAAGAACGGAAGTCATGCTTCACCAAGAGGGCTTATCTTCATACCACACGGATGGTAGAATAACTCCTGTGTCAGCCCGTTTTCTTCTCTCTCTTGGCATCCTTGTGTTGCTATGGTACCCACCTTAGCCCCTCAGAAACTGTATGTTCAGGAGTCTTTTGGTGTGGTATGGAGGTGCTGGTGATTGAACTTTAGACCTCACCCATGGTAAGCAGATGCTCCAGCCCTGAGTTCAATTTCTCTTGACAGGTTCCTTAAATTGTGTAGGTGCTTTGGGAACTTCCTCTGTAACTTCCAGAGTGGTGTTGAGCTTGCTACCCTCATGCCTCAGTCTCCCAAGATACTGGGGTCACAGACCTTCCCCATGAGGCTTACATTGCTGTCAGGGGACTTAGGCTGAAGAAAGATAAACATGGACAGTTTTCATCAAGAGCTTAGATAACTAGTTCAAAGAGTTGACATAAGATGACCCAATAGCAGCTATGACTCAGAATCGTAGCAGGAAACTGAAGAGGGAGGGGGTTTTGTTCCTGATTGCCTGATTGACTGCCTTGGCATAATGGTATCAGGTGTGTACAAAATATATTTAGGTAGAAAGGAAGAGAGATCTTAGAGGAATAAAAAGTTTGGTGTAACGTCACTGTGACAGCACATTCACAATTATTGAGGGAATAAATTTGGCCAAGTAGAGTACTAGATTAAGTGTTTTTGAAGTTAGATTGGTTCAGATGTTTTACTAATGTATTTTCATTCATTTTTAATTTTTCAATTTGTCCTTCTTCCCAATATATGTCCTCTTCCTTCCTTGTAGACTCTAGTCAATTCCCTATCGCTAAAAGTAAACAAATAAAAAAACAAACAAAATTAAATCACATTGAGACAGTGCTATGTGAATTTGGTCTAAAAAATTAGAAAAACCAACCCCCAAACTCCATGACTACAACACACAGCTGTATCTTTCCCAAATTCAAACAATGCTTTGGAGGGATTTTGGCTTTAAAATTAAGATTGAGCTGATATCAGTAGTATTTGTTTATCTATTTACACTAAGTTAAACAAAGTCTGGAATTTCATTGTAAACATGGTGTTTTTCTCCTTTACTATTTCCTGAGAATGCATTCCTTTGTTAGAGTAAGTTAGCAACTGAAAGGTACGGGTCCAGTTCATTCTTAATCAGTTTGTTGGTCTAGGAGGTTTTCCAGAGACTGACAGCAGCAAGGGGGCTTCTTGACTCCACAGTGTGCACAGCATTGTTAATGCTAGCAGTTGTTGCGCTTTAATCCCCTAGAATGATTGTTTGGGGCCAGCAGGAGATTTATTAGGAATGTATCCTGTGAAATTGTGTGTGTATAAGCTGCTACTTAGATTGTAAAAAACGCTATTGGAAACTGGTTAAAAGTTTGAGCTATAATTGGTAGGGACGTATTAACTGTGCTAAAAGAAGTGTGTGTGTGTATGGTTGGCCCATGCGCCTTAACCTTTTTATCATTTATCTTCTTGTATTAATGGCACTGAATTATTAATTCATGAGCCTGGGTGGGAAGAGTGAAGGCACCATTTAAACGTGGCGAATTTATCCTTATCGCCAGAGACATGAAAAAAAGTCATTTTGTGTTATCTGTAAAGTGGAAAAGACGTTTTAAAATTTCATTTACAGTAATCCACTTTACTTCCAGTAAAACACCTAGATTACTAGTACCATAATACAATGTTCTTATTAAAAATTTGTAACCTTCTCTCCTCTTTGTCTCATGTGTATAATATTGGTAGAAAAGTTTAGTCTTTTTCTTTAATGTGATATCTGTTGTAGTTTAAGATGTTACATTTATGAGTTGTGTGTTATAGTTTGTGTTAATGGGCATTCCATATGCAGAAAGTCACATTGGCTGTGAAAAACAAGGGCTGGTTGTGAATATAGGAATAAAGAGCTTCGAGACTAAGTCTTTACAACTAACAGTGTGTATACTAATTATGACTTCATAGTTGTTTGGAATAAGGTAAATGCTTCGGCGTTATAGAATCTTTAGTGTTCTCAAAGAAAGTCATCAGTCTCGGGCCTAGCAAACGAAGCTGTCACTGGGACAGATCTTGTGTCTCTCACGAGAACCAGCAGCGCCTAGGCTCTATGTGACGGAAGCCACGTTTCCCCACAGCCTTTTCCATTACACTTCGGGTGGAGTAGCTGGGGTCTTCTCCAAACCTCTACTCTTCAGGCTCCTGTTACTCTTTTGATGGCTTCTGCATTTTCCCATGGCAAACAAAGTAGTGGGCTAAGCTGCAGGAGTCCAGTCCTTTGTTCTCTTCTAAGCCTCCCCGACAGACACTGTGAGGATACTTATAGATCTGCTCGCGTGGAGATAGACACTTCTGTCTGTCCTTGTTGGTGTAATGATGCTTTGTTTTGTTTTCTCATGAGCACGGTTCATTGACCTTTACCTGACTGTTCAGGTTAATCTTCTAACAACAGCAGACTGAGGGCCTTGGTAATGCAGGTGGACACCGATAGTCACGTGATCATTCCAGAACTCAGTTGCCTTCGGTCCTTCTATCCGGCTGTGCGTCTAAAGCAGAGTGGGTCAGCCATGGCCAGCCTACTTTAAGTAGGGAGATCTGCTACCTAGCTGTGCTTACTCATTTAACCGTTTCCACGCAGTGGCCTAGTCCTGTGATGGTGACAGAAACTGTTGACTTCCAAACTATTAACTCTCTGGTCCTTCATAGACGATGTTATCTGACCCCCGATCTGATGTCCATGGAGTCTGTGCGCCTAACACGGTGGTTTTACTCTTTCCAAATATAATGAAACAATTCTTAATGTTAAACTCAGAAGATCAAGAATCACTGGCTATTAGGGGTGCTTACCTTTCACGCCAGCATTTTGGTTTCTGGCGACTGGGTCTTGCTGCGTGGTCCAGGCTGGCTTTGTATGTGTGGTCTCTTGCTGCAATGACAAGAGGAGCATTATATTCCCGCAATCCCATGGAAGGTTCTCACTCTGTAGCCCAGGCTGGCCTTGCTCCAGCATCCCAAGTGTTGGGATTGCCGGTCTTAGTCACGCACACTCTTTCTCTTTTTTCCTGTATGTATTGAAGTAACAATAAGTGATTTCCCCTCTCCTAAGTTTTTTAAATTAAAACGTTTAAGAAGTCATTTCTACATACACAGACACACATGCAGACACACACCACACACAATATTTAATTACCAGATGAGGAAGTCTTGTAAAGTTACTTTAACATTGAGTAAGTTTTTTTATAACCACCTTTTGCTTTTTGTGAAAACATCACTGTCTTATTGTTTCCTTGGTGTCGCTTGGAATTTTACTAGGGATTGTGAAATTACATTTTTGCTTTGAAAGTCACTTTTCTGAAAATCTCAGACCTCCTCCAACTCTGAGTGGGGCAGCACTAGCCTATAGTATTTAATGTTTTGAATTTTCAACAAAAATTTTGATATTTTATTAATTAACAAATGTTAACTGTTCAAAGCGACACAGTCAGTATTTAGTTCTGAAGATGACAAATTCCTCTCTGACATTGTCTTAAACGTCTAAGGTAGGTTCTCCCTCCTTAGCCAAGGCTGTTTTAAGGTTTGCTGTTCCTTAAACCTCACCCCGATCTTGGGAAGATGACATTGTGTTCTGTTCATTCATTTGGACTCAGATGGAATATTTTTTAACAAAGCTAGGAGGATTAGTTGTCTAGAAATAGTTGGTGTATTTTCTTTTCTCTACAATTTCAGAAGAAACAGGTATTTCGAGTTTTCTCTGTAGATATACATATACATAGGTACACATGGCAGGGGACTTGATGACTTAAGCGGTCTTCACCCCAGGGCCTGTTCTTTCTTAAAGTCTCTTCTGACATGGTAAGTTTTGATGATCCAGTTTTCTAGAGAGGTGGAGTGCAGAATATGGGAGTGGCATAAATGTCAAGGCACGATGGTGTAGCTGCCAGTCCAGCAGGATGGTGTAGCTGCCAGTCCAGCAGGATGGTGTAGCTGC
>NC_022022.1:50212591-50221038 GCF_000317375.1 Microtus ochrogaster
TGTAGCTGCCAGTCCAGCAGGAGGGTGTAGCTGCCGGTCCAGCAGGAGGGTGTAGCTGCCAGTCCAGCAGGAGGGTGTAGCTGCCAGTCCAGCAGCAGTTTAGCCACACTGTGGAATCCCTTGAATGATTTCCTTGGTGTTACTTACAGGAACCTCAGCACCAAATTCTGTAAGTGGAAAAAGAAAAACAAATTGTACAGTTGTAGGTTTTTGGACTTTCCTGCATGCCTGTACAGTTGCTGAACTTGAGACCCAGATGCTTGTGAAGGGTCTCAGCTCTCAGGAGGCAGGTTAAGTGTGTGCTTGATCTCGGCCTCAAACAACTCATTAAGCTGGTATCAGCTGGTCTAAGCATACATCTCGAGGAGATAGGCATGCAGAAACTCGTTTCTTTCTTCGTATTTTGGTCTGAAATAAATTTGTTACTATTAAATTTTGATAATTTAAATAATTGTTTTGTATATTATTTTTTTGACATTTTCTAGCGTGTTTTTGAGTCTCCTTAGAGCTTTAACTTCTTCACCGTATCTTTGTCTTTCCAAACAATTTCTTTAGAACCTTATACAAGACTAACTTGTATTAGTGCGTGAAATAAATAAGATAAAAACATTGATTTCGTAATTCAAGGCCAAAGAGGCCTATGTGTAACTCATTAGCCAGCGAGAACCAGATAGATTGCTAATACGACCCACTTCAATTTAAGGAAGTATAGACTTTACATAATACTTCATAAAATGGCAGCATTTGAGGGAATTGTATTGCATACTCTGACTTATTGCAAACCTGTGGTTCTGTATGTCAGATTTTTTCTTCAGCTTTATGCTGTATTTTCTCTTTGGTTCCTTTGTTCTTGGGCTTTTTGTTTGTTGTTTGAGACTGTGTGTAGCCCAAGCTGGTTTTGAATTTGTTGTAGTTGTGTGTCAGCCTCGTGAGTGCTGGAATTAACCCGCAAGAGTGACCATTCTCCATGTTGGGCTCTTGCTGAATAGTTCTTACATATATATATAAAATTTGCATGCTTTTTCCAGGATGACTCATTACCTTTAAGAAATCTCTCATGGTGCTTGGATGTTGTAACCTACAGCAGCCCTGGGTCCTGACTTAGTGGTTGTATACTCAGACCAAGAGGGAATTTGAATATTGATTTCTTCTATGATAATTAAGGTGTGCATATTGCTAACATTTGTGTTTGTTTTTCCGACATAGAAGCTCTTTCTCAGGTAGTTTGATTCATGAGACTTATCAGTCTAGAATAATTTGTTAATTTATAACATGTAATTGTTAGTGCTTTAAATAGCAGTATAAATGGATAAAATTAAGGTAGCTCAACTGGAAATACTAAAAATTAAGTTAATACATAGTTATCATTACCTGAGGGATGTTAGTTTTGCTCATGTAAACATTTTAAAATCAACTCATTATTCTTCTGGTTTTTCAACACTTTCATAATCACAAAATGACTTTGTTTACATTTTTCATTTTAAAGTAAATTGTATTAGGACCTACAGAGTAGGTTTATATGATCAACTTCATTAGCCGCAGTTGTGACTTTAGACAGTGGGTGTGTTTCCCAGCCTGCTGTTTCCTCACTGTTCTGGAGCAGCCTATATATTTCTTCTTTTAAACTATTTAGTTTGTCTATTTAACTTAATTTATTAATTAATTTATTTTTGCTAGGCATTTATAGCTGTGTATTCAGATGACTTGTTTTTGACCTAGAATGATCTCTCTTTGGACGAGATGTTTTTTTCTTTTACTCTTATTGCAAAGCTACTGGAAGCTGCTAGTAAGAACCTGCTTATGAGTGCGTTTGTGGATAGTAGTCAGGGGCCCTCAACTTCCCCCTTAGCCTCAGTGGACATGTTTGCTTCTCCATTGAATCAGCTGAGTAAGTTCAGAGAACTTAATGAAGGAGCCATGTAGCTCCAAGCTTGCATTTTTGCACGGATTACTGATTGGGCCTCTTTCAAATCCTGCTTCTGGTCTTGATGTCTGTACTTGGGTTTTCAGCTAAAGAAACCAAACCAAAATAAAGCAAACAAACAAAACAAACTGCCTGTGGGCCACATGTGATGTGGGTGTCTTTATTTCCAGCACCCTTGATGTGGAGACTGGAGATCCCGGAGCAGGCTGGCTATCTGGACTAGCCAGAATAGGTGAGCTAGCTAATCGACAAGCTCAAAGGTTCAGTGAAGGACTTGCTGCGGTAAATCATGTGCAGATAGATGATGAAGATACCAAGCATCAACCTAGAGCTTGTGCTCATGTGTGTGGGTCTATTGACACACATACATGGGAACATGCAGGCATTCATGCTGTCGATAAATAAATATGTCAATAAAATTAGTTTTTTTGGGTAAGTCATGGTGGCATTCTCCTGTAGTCCCAGATTTTGGAAGGTGGAGGGAGGAAGATAAAAAGAATTCAAGGAAACCTTCTGCTACATAGTGAGTCTGACCTATATGAGTCCTGTTTCAAAAATCTGAAATAAGTCAGCCAGTCAGTCAGTCATTCAGTCAGACTAGACTTTCCTTTACCCAAATGGTGTAAGCAAACAAACAGCCAAGCAAGAACTCTATACCTTCTGTGTTGTCAGTACTCCAAATGTTTTCTAATAACAAGTACAAAAGAAATTGGTAGCATTTTCTTTTCAAATATAAATTCAAGGAATCTGCCAACTTTCCAATATACACAGTGCAGTCATTTGCCTGCTCTGTGGCTGCGCCTCCCTATACCCCCCTTTTGTTCGGAATTTAGGTTGGACATTTCCTGTGCTGCCACACGGTGTCCCCCATACTGGTTTAAAAATGGCAGCTCCTTGTTTTTGTCATTTCAACTGGATGGGTTTTAATGAGGAGGATGGCAGCCTGCCCTGACTGTGCCCTCGTGTCCACAGCTCCAGCCTCTTTTGCAGGCTCAGCAAGACTCCTAGATGATAGCGTAAAGCAGATGCAAGTGAGAGAATTCCCCAACTCTTTCTGCTCCTCTGAGCCCCAGAGGAGGATTTATCCCTTCACAACGAAGAGGTTTCAGTCAAGGGTAAGACCCATCGTGACTTTTAAGGGGACCTTAGCATGAAGTGTCCAAGAAACACTGCCAGTATCTTGATACCAGTGTCTGCAAGATTAGACAGAGGGAGTGGAAGGGTGGGGACCACTGGGTGGCCATGTGTGCCCCCAAGTTCTCAGCCTTGCCGCCTCCACCCCCAGTGCTGTGCTGGGGAAGGGAAGAAAAGAAACGCAAAGCCTGCAAAGAGAAGTAAGTGTCTAGTGCCGAGAAGGCTGCTCTGATTAGTGATTCATTTGGAAGGTTCGCTCAGGGCATCTATTGGTGGAAAACTCCCAGAGCTGTGAGCTGTTGGTGATGTCTCTGGTCTGAGCAGAGAGGGCTGAGTCCAATCTGCCTGGAAAGGATGGAACTGAAAACACTTCTGAAAACTGAAAACCCTGACTGGGTTTTAGCTAAGTTAATACAACTTCTGTGATTTAGTGGGGTTGAGGAAGGGAGGGAGGCTGGTTTCTTCCTCTTACGCACTTAACGTTAGTAAAACGTGGAACGGCTGCCCTTTTCTTCCCTTTTTTAAAGCTGGGAAATCCTGTCTGATGACGATTACAATTTTATAGTGGAAATGAGATCAGAAAGACTGATTGTGTGAAGCCATCCTTGGTTTTTTTTCCTTTAGAGTCGACCTATATTAATGTGTAACACTCTATCTAGGCTTATCCAGAGCTTGGCTGCTGCATTTTCCGCAGCGTGAGTGGGTGTGTATGCAACATCTAGGGGTTTGTGACTTTGGCTGGTCTCAGGCTTAGGTGGTTCTTTCCTTCCTTGCTGTCTGAAGGCTTTGTACCTAATATCCAGTATCCACGAGTGGAAATCGGCTTAAATGATTCTCCGTAGTAACCTTGCTTCTGGTAGGAAACTTGCATTCATTCATCAGTTTTAGCAAATTTTTGTTCAGTTTTTCTCTCCCTTTAATTATTGTGGATGCTAAATTCTCTCTGCTCCATGATGCTTCTCAGCGGCTCCACCTCCTATCTTCTGTCTTCTGTACTTGCTGAATAAATGTCACAGGTAAATGTGATTTCCTGCCCATGCAACGTAACGACATGACCGAGAACTAACTGGTCATCGATGTTTGCTTTTTAAGTCATTTCGCTCACAGTTTTAAGACGCAGGGCTGTTTCTTCAGCTAGTAAACGTGAAAGCAGGTTACCGTCTGAGAGACCACAGAGTCTGAAATGACCAGGGCTATTGGGATGAGCACAGCGCTGAGGCATATTCCTGGAAGTCACTCCCCAGCTGGGGAAGGCTTCCTAGTAAGAGATTGCATTAATTGACTTTTTACATGGCCGAGTAATAGGATGTGCTGATCTAAAGACGGTATGACTGAGGTTTGTAGACAAAGGCTGTGGTTCACAGAAGCAAGGTTAGGGTGAAATAGTTGGAATCTTCTCATTTCGAGAATGAGATGAAAGTATAGGAGGGAGGTTGTCTGTCTGCTGGATTTGCTGAAGGTTGTAATTAGAGCTAGTTTTACGGCACTGTGCCGTCTCCAGTTTTAGAGAGGGTCACTCTGCCCATTCTTCCCCCTTTCTCATGTGTTTGGAGAAAGATTTTCTGAAAATCTAAATGCAAATAAATAGTTAATCTAAGGTATTATTCAAAGCAATCTCTTGTTTGTTGGAAGGATATTCGATAGTCCATTTCTGCGTTTTCCTAAGTTTTATTTTGCTGTCTGAGAAATACCTGCCCCTCCATTTTCTCAGTTGTAGCATTTTTTTCCCCTTGTAGCCCAGGTGAGCCTTGAACCTTGATGCTCCTGCCTCGGGCTCCAGATTGTTGAGATTATCGGCGTGTGCCAGGGTGCCAGTTTTTGTGGGGTGTTCTGAGCTGGTGCTTGCAGGTGGTGGGAAGGGTTGGTCTGGTAGCCTCGTGCATGTGTGTGAGCTTCCTTAGACTCCAGCTCATTTTAGGAGCAAAGCCTCCTTAGATTCCTCTCACCGTATTTATTTATTCCTTCTATTCTTAGCTGATTGTGGCTTGTAAGTATTTCAGTTTTCATTAACATTTGTTCAATGAAGGGTTGTTTTTAATTTGGATCACAGCAGTAAAATCTTCTGACTTAGTTTTCAGAAATTGCACTCAGAGTACGAACTTCTGGAAGTAATTTTATTTGATGTGAAAGTGATTCATTGTAGGTTGTAGAATGAGAAAAATAAATTCAATATTCTTTTTGCTTCCTGCAAAGGCAGATGAACTTCATCTTTATTTGCATAAAAGAAGCCATGACTTGATACATTCCAGAATTTTCTATTTGCCAGAGGCAGACATTTGCACTGAGTCTCCTAGTCAAGTGGACTGTGCATTGGAAAGCCTGTTTCACATTCTCGAGCCTTAAGAGTACATGGGATTTCAGTGTGTAAAATCGGTTTCTGAAGTAGTAGTGCTGGCCAAAGACCACAACAGAGGTCTTGGTTGTGCGGTTTCTCTTGCCTTTCCCTCTCTCACACACAGGCTGTCCTATCTTGGCAGCTGTCTCCTACAAGGCAGACATCAGTCCTTGATTTCTTCCTTCCTTTTCTTCCCACAAACAAGGACTCTTTCAAATAGCGGGTGACCAAAGACAGACGGATCTTGGATCGCTCTAAGGAACTGGAACCGGGTGAGAGTGATATGGTGGGCAAGTTGCCTGTGGGCAGAGCTGAGGGAGAGGAAAGGACCTACTGCAAGAAAAGCTTGGATAGGCAAAATTCCATGCTGGAGCATGGAGCCGTCCAAAAAACCGGCGCAGTTTTTAATTGGAGCCATGAATGCGTATCATTCACGTACTGAAATTATTCTCAACTGCTTGATCAGGTGACTGAAGAGATTGAGGCATTGAGAAAGTACGCACTGGTGAGCACTTGGGTGTGTCAGGGCACTGGGTTTTTCATCTGTCTAATGTAGAATATCTTTCAGTGTGGAGACAGGAAGTTTGTCATGGGAGTGTGAACTACAGGTTTATTTCAGGTTGTCTTTTGACTAACCCTGGGAAGGATTATCAGAGAGTTGGCTAGTTCTGCATATGGAGGTGTGTCCTGTCTCCATCAGATTAAATTTGGATGCCTTCCTACTTCCTGTGTTGTTTGCATTCAGAGGAGGAGGAGGAAACATGCTATCCCTTGTTTTTTGCTTTTATTTGTTTTGATTGAGAAGCTTCTATGGGGTGTTCTTAGAGCTGCATAATCCCCACTGCTCCCTTCTTTGTGACCGTGTCTAAAATCTCTCCAGTTTCTTCACAGAGCCAAAATACGGGCTGAAGTGTATATATGTATACAGACATATTTTTATCTCTTAACCGGTAGGCATGATAAAACCAATTTCTCATAATAGAAATGTCTTGATAGCGTTTCATCTGAGACTTTTGTGGATTTCTATATGCAAATGCTAGAGAGAAGATTCAGAGTAATTTGTTTCTTACGTTGCTGACAGCTGTGATAATCCCTTTGTAGTTTGATGAATGTTATGTTTCAAACCATTTAGAATCTGACCGCTTTTCCATAGAAGTTATATCATGGTGACATCTGATGGAATAGAGGGACTGCTTAGTAGAATGTGGTACCTGGAGGTTCTAACACAGATGAGTAATTCAGATGATGCGGCAGAATACTAGATTCGCAGGGGCATTTTGGTTTGCTGTTCCTTTTCATGTTTCAGTGAACGGATGCAAATCACTAAGAGTTTGTCTTGAGTCGTGTACACAGCCTGAGAAAGGCAAAGGGTAGAAATGCCTTCAGTCCCCACTTTACAGAACTCTGCAGTTAAGGTCTGGGTTGGTAGCTCAGTGGTGGAGTGCTCCCTTAGTACAGCCTGGATTCGATCCCCAGTCCCGCCCCTGGCCCAACAGCAAACAAACGCTACAGCAATTCCACAGGTGCACCTTCTGAAGGGACCTTTAAAGGAGTAGTGGTTTCTTTATCGTGGGAGGCTGTACCAGGAAGTTCAGGTATAGTTGGAAACTGTTTTTGTCTCATGTTATATAAGACTCTATGACTTCTTATAACACCCTACAAAGAAGTAAATCAGTTGTCTGGAAGACTTCAAATAAACTGTTTTCATGTGGTCCTAGGAGGATACTTTGAAGCCACACTCATCATTCTTTTGTAGTCTCTGCCGTTTGGGAAGATGGGCCCATACAGGATCATCAACATTAGGACCGTCCCCGAATCAGCGATGCGATCCAGTCTTGTGACACACACCTTTAATGCCAGTGCTCAGGCTGGGGCAGGAAGATCATGAATTTCAGAATAACCTAGACTTAGATGCTTCTTCAAAAAGAAAAGAAAAGAAACCCCCAAATCCCTTGAAGACACAGTGCTCAGGATCTTTGGTGCTTCTTTGGGTCTGGTAGACTCAGTGATACTGCTTTGATTTTAAGTTACACCTTACTCCAAGAACAGGCTGGAGAGGAACCCTAGAGCATTATGAGGAAGCAGTGTTGAGACAACTAGCTGCTCATTCTATGAGTAATTGGCAGGGAAATAATGGCTGAGGATGGTATTTTGAATGCCTGGGCTGTAAATGAACATACACCCATGTGTTAGCAACCGTTTACCTTTGTTTAGAAAAATTAACTCATCAGATCTGTAATCTATCTTGCAAGACAACCGGGGAAAATATTAAATTATATTGTTGTTACTATGATCGACAGACGCTCATGTGTTTATACATTTATTTAGAGGTATTATGTATTCTAAAGCTAGTTCTGTGATCAAAAGGTTAATGTCATGGAGAGATGGATGTATTATCTCAAGTGATTTCCTAAGCTTTCATGCTTTCCTAAGAGAATATCATTATTAGAAAAAATACATACTTACTTTTGAATATGATTATCTATACATTTGGGGGAGCTTCTCCCCCCCCCCTCAGAATATCTCAGATGCTATTTATCTAGGAGCAGCTGACTTCCAGGATATGCAATCAGAATATATTTTATGCTTGCGAAATGGGGGGAAGGGTTGAGGGTAGTTACTTCTGCATTTGCTGTGACGACATACCGGGGCCTTAAAGTAAGTGATGGATTTGTTCTTTTTGTTTTTTCAGATATGAGGATCAATGATGCAGACTGCTGGGTTCGATGAAGCTGGGCATTTATAACTAGATTCATTAAGGAATACAAAGAAAATATTTAAAGGGATCAATAATGGTGTCTTCTGGTTGCAGAATGCGAAGTTTGTGGTTTATCATTATAATCAGTTTCTCACCAAATACAGAAGGTAAGACACATTTCACAGTTTCTTCCTAAAACCCAGGAGAATGGAAAGGATAGAATCTTCTCTGTGTTAAAGAGGCTGCATTGTTATTTTAATATTTTTTTTTTGTTTTTTTTGTTTTTTGTTTTTCGAGACAGGGTTTCTCTGTGGTTTTGGAGCCTGTCCTGGAACTAGCTCTTGTAGACCAGGCTG